>NW_009216935.1:0-26865 GCF_000690835.1 Fulmarus glacialis | reverse complement strand
GAAAGAAGAACAGTTTCATTACCCCACTGAAAGTGATGGAGCTTTTAAGCATGACTGACAGAGTGAGTTTTAACGTCTTCATAGTTTCTCAATTTTCTCTCCCTCTGCTTGTTGACTGGTATCTTTCTCATCTAAAGTTTCCTGTATAGAAATGTTCAGAATGGTCTTATTATGTAAAATTAAAATAAAACCTTATAAGACAATTTTCAGTGGGAAATGAGCAAGATAATACTGGACAGCAGAGGATTAGGGGAAATATCTTTCTATAGGAGTTATAAAAGATTTTGTCAATTAATACCCTCAAAAAACATATATCTGGGCATTGCAGATGTCTGTGTAGAAGATGACCACTGCCTGTTCCTTCATCCGAAGCAGGATCTCACAGGAAAGCTGCTCAAAATGAATTGTGAAACAGCTCCAGACATTATTATCTGTTTATTTACTTATTTACCATTTACCAATTAATATTGATTATGAAACAGCTGCAAAATTATTTCAGAACTACTAGGGCCTTTGCAGCAAAATCCAATGCCAGCAGTAGAAAAGTCCAAAAAACCTGTCTTACAAAACGCTTGACTGAATGGGCAAGTATAAATACGCCACATGTTTGCACTCAAAACACCACAAGATTAAAAGCTGGGCTTCAAAGAGCTCCTTTGAAAACACAACACAGTGGTTTCCATTTTTCCTTACTCAAGAACAAATTCAGCATTCAGATTGTCTTCTGACATTCCTCATACTGTGCCACATGTGGACCAAACTCTTCTGCACAGTCCTGACGAGAGGTTGGCTGTATCCCACTGCTAGAGTCTGCACAGAAGGTACCTCTTTTTATGATTAGTAAACACTTGGGACAGACCAAACATCAATGCAGATTCACAGGCTAAACTCCCTTATGCTCCTTTATCCTGAAAACAGACATAAGCTGAGGAAATACAGTTTTCCAGAAAAGGTTTATATTGCAGTGCTTTCCAAAGTGTACTTAGACTGGAAGATCTTTGGAGCTGTGTCGTTGCTGTGGTGTTTTTTTTGTTTGTTTGTTTGGTTTTTTTTGTTATAGATAATGTCAAGTTGAATGGTGAGTTCACGGTTGACTGGAGATTTTGGGTACTACCGATACATCAATAGCAAATAACACAACTCAATGACATCCTTTCGCTATGCTGATCTCCACCCCAAATATCCTTGTGTACAGATGGTGTGGAGATTCAGTCTTGTATTGATCTCCCTCTTCTTTAAGTTTTTCAGTAACATTGCATAGAATGAATTACTTACTAAGGGAAATTGTTTAGAGAAGCAGATTACTGGAGAAATACAAGAATAAAAATGCTGTGTGAAAAGTACTTTCCAGCTTCCAAACTGATGTCTATGTCAAGTAGGTATTACTAGCACTTCTAAAAAAATATTGAAACCAAGGTGGAGAGGACAAATAATTTGTCTAAAGGGCACAGGAGGAGTAATTATAGCTGGGACTATAGCTCTGGAAATGCTGGTCACTGAGGACCACACTTCACCTGGCTTCCCTGCCAGAGAATGGGGGGACACACTAAATAGCAAATATCCACTCTTTTTGTAACTGCAGTGCTGGGACTCCTCTCATTTGAGAGCAGGTCAGTTTTTCCTCTCACTGCATGCTTGCCACAAGCATGTCAATTAGCTTGCTGAGTCAGTTGGGAAGGCGTCAGGATAGGAACAGTACAGAGCAGTAATTAAGAAATAAGGACTCTTGAGGGGACATTTCATTGTGAGCTTTCTCCCCACAGTCCCCCTTCTTTTTCTCACAGTCTAGCACCCATAAATGCTGCATCACCTTTGCAACATTCCCAGATTTTGCACTGAAAACATCATGAATACAGTGCAAATCTGGACCCTTCCCATTCCTGCCAAAAATATGCAGTATTTACTACTGATCCAAGTAGCTGTGTTGTTTAACTGTTTAAATATTGTAGGACTCACAATCCCCCAAACTATGTTAAATGTCTCAAAGTTAAAGCAGCAGCAGTGCTTATAAAATATCAGGATTTGATCTATCTGGAGTCAACAGCTGAACAGCAGACACATCAAAATCTGAGCAACAATGACCTCAGAGCTATGTATATTTATCATGTGCTGGATTTCCTGGCACACTGAAGCCAAGGGGGAAAAACTGCTGAACTAGTCCAGCTCCGAGGTTAATACTCCAATTAAATCACTGGCTTTAAAAAACATTTAAATCTGTGACTCCAAGTTGGAAAGCATTTCACAACTTTCCTGTCTTACCAGTGAGGAATGTTAATGAGACCTAGGTAGGAGCTGCAAGTAAACTGGAAGGTGCTTCTCAGGAGCAGGAAATAAATATATTCCTAGGGCATATTCATAGGGGCACAAGGAAGCAGCTGCTGCATATGGGAAATGTATGTTCAAGAAAAACTTAGCAACGAGCAGCTGAGAAAAGGGACAATTCACCTGTCAGATGGATGACTTCATGACTGCAGCCTTGCTCTTCTGCATCTTGGTAGTCCCACAGTTAGCTGGAGTAGACACTGCATAGGGGAATAGAAAGGGTTTCTGGTGATCTGCACATTGTAAACCAGTTGCTAAACTGGGATGTGGATGGAGAACGCGCTTTGTTGGGGAAAGCACCTCTAGGCTGGGAGCTGGAGCACTTCTGTCTCTCTTGTTTTTAAATCTAGACTTGAAAAACAAACATACTGTGAAATGCACAGATACACTCCAAAGATGTGAGAGCTCATAGGAAGCACAGCAATGCTTTCTGAAGGGGGGAAGCTCTTTCAGGGACAGAAATGATGTCTACCAAGTCTGCAGTAGAGCAACAAAAAAAGGAAAGCTTTGTCTTCCTCTCCCCACAGTCAGACATATAATGGGGAACTGCTTTTCCTTCCCCCTCTCTCTCCAGAAACCCCACAATGGTTTCATGACTTTGTGATTCAGGATTTAGGCTACAGTGTTCGCAAACCCCAATGACATTCCATGAAAAACACCACAGCAATGTTTCTCCCTATCTGAACTGTCCGTTTCTTTGGCTCTCTCTGATGGTGTTGGGTTGTGTGAGGTTAAACTTCCCTTCTCTGAATCCCATACCTTACCTGTGGCTCAAGGAAAGAAAATAAACACTTCCACCACGGGGATCTGCCCAGCTAATTGACGCAGGTGAGATCCAGCATGGTAAATCCTTGCTACATCTGCAAAACAGCCCAACCTATGATTTTTTTTCCCTTTCTGTTATATATTATATACTTCATGGACATGATGAGATGGGTGTGGAGTATATTGATTTTCCACTTATCACCACACATTCCCAGGGTACTCAGACTTTGGTGTCACTATTATGCAGCTGAGGCATACCCCTGTATTTACTTCTCATCAGACTAAAACAGTTACATGGCTTGACTTTCCCATTGTTAACTAAGAGAGGGGCTTGAGAGGAAGCTGAACTGCACTGTGGAGCCATCCATCATCTAGTGCCTGCCCACCAGCTGCTGGAAACCTGTGCCTCGGGCGGGGTGGTTATCCTGAGTCCAAGCTGAGACACATTGCTGTGTTTCTGGTACCAAGGACCAACAAGATCCTGAAAGGAAGATGGGATTTTTTATTCCCCAAACTGGCTCTTAATCAATAAGAACGAAAAGTGGATTTGTAAATGGTTGATTAGATCAGCAAACAGATCGTCTCCTTCCCCATTTTGTGAGTTAAACAAATGGAAACAGGAGAGCCGTATCAACAGCAGGCTGGATGTCAATACATGTGCTCAGGGACAAAGTGATCTCTTTTTTTTGGGGAAAAAAAAAAATCTGCTGCTTCAGAGCTGCAATATCCTTTCTTGTCTCTTCAGGTACCTCAGGGCCCTGCACAGCAATAGCCCTTCTCCGTGGACTGCTGCTCCCAGAAGCTCTCCTGGAGCCTCCATCTGTCTGAGAGACCAAAGATCCACCCTGAGCCTTGCAGGAGGCTGGTGGTCTTCCCCTGCCTACCAGCAGCACCCTGGCTACCAATGTCTCCCCTCCCTTACACAAGCAAAACTGTTTCTGCTCAGAAAGCATGTGCAGAGCATTCCTCTAATGCCTTCAGTAGGTGGGCTCGCTCTGGGTGACCAGAACAACTGTTGGCGGAGGTCAGCCAGCCAGGAAAACAATAATGTCTCCAGCCTCCCGAGTACCATAACTCTAACATCAGGATTAAGGCTGCTGCACTGTACTCGGGACGTTACATCTCTTGCAGCTGACCTCAATCAGCAGCCATGTAGACCACCCGTGGGAGAGGGAGTGGAAGGGGTACAAAAGGTTTTATTAAACCCAAAAGAACAAAAGGAAGAGAGCCTTGAACCCTCCAACAAAAGGAGGAAAGTTCTCGTATGGCAGGAAGCCAGGTGATATTTTTTTAAACAGCTTTTTCCCCTCCTTTGTACTTCAGCCGCTAAAACCTGTCTCATATCTGCAGCTGCACGGGGGAGATCCTCCAACCTAACTCCCCTGACTTAAAAAAAAGTATTAATCTTGCAGCTGCTAATAGAGAGCAAAAGGAGAGAGAAAGAGAGAGGGAGAGTTTTCCTGAACTAAGAGTGCAGGATGTAGGAGGAATTAGCTTGAGCCCTCCCTCGTCCATACGTGCTCATATGTTCGTGCCACCATAAGCTGTCCTGGTAAGACCACCGCTGTAACAGGGTCTGGCAAGGCGTAGGTGGCATGCATTAATAGGAAGATGCGGTACGTATTAGTAACAATGCTGTTGTGGCCATGGGTGGTGTGTTGTGGCTCTGAGCAATAGGAGTAGCATTATAACTGTGAAAAAAATTGATGCTTTTTTTGGTGGGGAGGGTTTTGTGGTCTGGGTAGATATTGCAATGGAAGAGGTTGGAGTAGGTAAGCGTTTAATATAATCTTCAGGGTTCTTCAAAATTCAGCTGCGAGTAGCATGATTTTTGGTATTTCTAAGGGGCTTCACAGGGGGAGGTTTCCTCAAATCCTCGGACAGGTTTGCTTCCCGACTAGGCACAATTGACAAAACATTTTAAAAATATCATTAAAGCTTTTTCAAATCTTAGTGACTCAGCTTTTTTGAGGAAAGATAACTTTATGTTAGATGAATCTGCTGTTGATAGTAATTGCCATTACAATGATCACTAAAATTCATATCGTAGTAATGCCCGGTGCTACACATACACACAGAAGGAGAAGTAAAATTTAAATTTGTTTTACAAAAGGAAATTAAGGCACAGAAATCCAGATTCATCTTAGCTAATTTTAGGTATGTAACAGACGCACTTAATTAGAATTGCAGTTGTCATCATCTTCCCAGCTAGTCACTGGAGAAAGACAGCCACATCAAAGGGCAAATAAACCTATATTTTAAATCTGAATTGCCTCTCAGAGGTCCCTTTCTCTCCACTGACGAGCAAGAGGACCTAAAGCAATTACAATCTTAATTAGATGCCTCTGTTATATCCCTGAAGTTAGGCTGGGATAAATCGGACCAAAGAAACTAAATGACTGTCCAACAAACATGAGGCAAAGCATGTGGCCGGAGGCCAGTTTTAGTCCATTGCTTGATTACAAATAACATCATTTCACATATATCCCTTTAAAGTCTGCTGCTGAATTACACAGGCTTCACTCATAGAAGCCTCAGGAAATATTTAGTTAAACTAACACTCAAGTAGTTTTAAATTTATTTAAAAAAAAATGCTCTTATCTTTATTACTGAATTCAGAAGCTTCAGTTTGGAGGAGCTGTGAATTTTCTAATGGTGACAGGCATCAATAAAAAGAACAGAAAGAAAATCAGTCAAACAACTATAAGAATAATTGCTCTGTAAGGTAACGATTATAAAATAAATGATCACGAATCGTATCCATTGGGTTTTCACCTTGCTCATTTTTAGTAGGATAGGAAAATATAAAACCTGCATTGAAAATGATAACATTGATGTAATTAGTAACACTGAACTGGTGAGAAAAAGTTCTCATAGAAGGTTTATCTCTTGCAGCATAATGTCCAATAACACAAAAGACAGTGATTTTATTTTTTTTTCTTGCAAGAGCTGCTGGGTCAGCCAAAGCAGGGTGTACCTGTAATTGTCTGATGGCTGGACCCAGCAAAAAGATCTTTGAAACCTTGAAACTACTTTTCCCAGAGTCTGATGAAAACTGCCTGTTATCCTTACCCCTAAATGCAGTGGGTAATAAAAAGACAAGATTGCAATGTTCAATGAGAGAAAGAGGTTCCCCTTTGAAAATGATTATGGAGTAGAGCTGGTTGACCTTAGTCTGACCAGTTAATCACTTCAGCCGGTTGATAGTTAAGTTAATAGCAAACTGGAATGGGGATCAAAAACTTGTTCCCAACAGAGGAAAGTTCCCATGTGAGACCCTTCTCCTTGCTCTGGCCTCATTTTGCCACACAGATGAGCTAGAGGGACCCAAAGCAGCATTTGGAGAATCCTCCTGGTTGTCGCATCGCAGATGGCAGGTGTAAAGGGGTCATTAAAGGACTGCTTCACAAGCTCTTGCTTAGAGCGACAGAAAAGAGGAAAGGGCTCTTCCAGAAGGGGCAGGAGGTCGTGTCTCCTGATGGGGCAGAAGATGCCCCAGTCAGCCTCAATGAGCTGCAATGCCACAGTTTAATACACAAGGCTGTCTAAATTTTGGAAAAAGCTTTACGGCAGCTCAAAGTTGGGGGAGCAATGTGTGCTGAGTCTACGAAGTGCTGCAGAATTTCCCAAATCTGAGACAATCATCTGCTGAAAAAACACCACCATGCCATGCAGGTGTTATCCAGGATATTCATGCAGATGCTACATTGGACCAGCCAGAAGTGCTGCTGCCTGGATCTGCTGTTCACAAGGAAGAACTGGTTGGGGATGTGCTAATCAATGGCAACTTTGGTTGTAGTGACCATGTTATAGCAGGGTTCATGATCCCGAGGGGATTGATAAGGGCAAGAAGGAGAGTACAGATCTCAGCAGGCTTCAGTTTGCTCAGGGAACTGGTGGGTGGGATCCTATGACAGGCAACTCTGAAGGGTAAAGGATCTCAGGAGGGCTGGCAGGTCAACCTCCTCCAAACAGAAAAACCATGTATCCCAATATTCAGGAAAATAGGTGGATTTATCAGCAGACTGGCTTGGCTAAGCAGGGAATTCACGGTTGAGCTCCAATACAAAGAGGACATATACAGGAGGTGGAAGCAGGGGAAAGCCAATGCTTAACTAGACTTGAAGCTAACAAGGGATGTCAAGGGCAAGAAGAAAAGCCTCTACAGATACCGGCCACTGAATGGGGTAAGTAATTTAGTGACAGTCAACATAGACAAGGCTGAGGTACTCAGTGTCTTCTATGCCTTGTTATTTACTCTGTGCCTAGAGACAGGGTTCAAGAAGAGAGGAACAAGCATTAGCAGAAGTGCTCAGGTCCCTGAGTCAGGGATCTCCTGAGAATCTCAGCCCACACAGGTCTGTAGGACCAGATAGTGTATGTTCAAGGGTGTAGAGAGAAGTGATGGCATTGTGAGGACACTCTCTGCTATGTTTGAAGGGTAATTGAAATTGGGAGAGGGCTTTGAAAGGGGATAGAAAGTTGCACCTATCTTCAGAAAGGGAAAGAATTTTGATCCAAGGAAGTACAGGCTGGTGAGTCTATGAGGCTAGCAAGAAGATAAAGTCAGTCTCCTTTCTGAGGTGCATAGTAGGAGAATGAGGGACAATGGTCATAAACTGAAGCATGGGGCTGACATTGCATATAGGTAGAAAAATTTCACTACAGCTATAACTAAGCCCTGAGCTCTGGGCTTGGTTTCCCAGAGAGGTTGTGGAACCTCCATCAGTGGAGGTTTTCAAGACCTGATTGAACAAAGCCCTGGGAGACCTTGTCTGAGTTCACTGTTGACCCTGTTTTGAGCTGGAGGATGGAATAGATGACTTGCCAAGGTTCCTCCTAACCTGAATGTTTCTGTGTTTCTATGATGATGCAAAACATATGCATCTAATTACTATTACACAGGGGAAATGCTGAGCTCATGGAAATAAATGGTGATTTGAAATTATCCTGTGCAGTAAGGATCATAGTTGACTGAGGGACTACAAAAGAACCTTGTAAGATCGGGTGACTGAGCAATAAAATGAAACTAATGGAGAAAAATTTTAAAGTGATGCACATTTTTTACTCATGAACTAATGGGCTCTGACCTCAACATTACCATACAGGAGCAGTATCTTTGAGATGGATTGCTGAGATATTTCCATGAAAAGGTGAGCTTAGAGCTTAGAGCTTGGTGGCAATCAGAAAAGCAAAGTAAATGCTAGGAAATAGAGAAAAAAATCCAGATACTATCCTTGTGCTTACTCAACTCTTGAATACTGCTTGCAGTTCTGGTCTCTTTCCCCCCAGAACATGTACTGGAAGGTGCCAAATGGATGATCAATAGTGCAGAATAGCTTCCATATGAAGTATGACTAAGTAGAAGTCTGGAAAAGAGAGGATGTGGGGTGGGAGAGATTTGGTAGAGTTCTCCAGGCCATCAGTGGCATGGAGAGGCTGAATAGAGACTGACTATTCACCATCACTTCTAATGTGGAAATGGAGGCATCAAAGAAGCAAGAATCAGCACAAACAAAAGAAGTTACGGTTGGAAAAACGCCTCATCTTGCCAGTGAACTCGGAAAGCTGTAAGTTTAGGTGGGCTCAAGTGAGACTGAGCAATTTCATAGAAGAGGAATCTATTGAGGATTATGTAGAATTTACATAGTATTTGCATAAAAATCCCCTCCAACTCGGGAAGTCTCTGAGTTGAAACTAAGTGAAGGCTGGGAGAGTACTGAGAGAACTAACATATACTTGCTCTCTTCTTTCTCTCCCCTGGACATCCCTTAGGGACACTCCTGAGTGGACAATGACCATTGATCAGACCTAGTATGATCATGAAATTTCTGCCATTATTACAGCGGCAGGGATTTCCCTATTCATCTTATAGGGATGTTGACAATGACTAAGAAGTCTTCCTTTAGAAGAATGTGGCTACTCACATAAACACATATTTAATGGTAAATAGCTTAGGGCTTTAAGGAGGTGTGGCAAAATAGAGTGAGAATTCACTTCTGTTCGTCTCTTCAAATGATTTGCAGGAAGGGATTATCTTAAAACAGTACTCCTGGACTCTACCCAGGCAACAATATAATAAATTAAAACCAGTTACAAGTAAAGCAGATCGTCTGAATTATATAGTCCCCTATTTTCAGATCAGGTGTTTGTGAATACATTGCTTTATCATTTGTAAAATATATTTTTCTGACAATAATTGTAAAAATGTAAGGAGAGACTAATTATCATTATTTAGCCAGTCCTGCCCTAAAGGAAGCACTATGAACTCCACATAGAACCTGAATTCAGAGTATTCCTTTTCCAAAAAATCTCATAAACATCAACCTTACCTACAGTTCCCTAGTTAGAACTGCACATTTCCTTAACTGTTTAGCAATCCAGTTTCAAGACATAGTATTGCAGTAAAGAATCAAAAAGATAAGTGACCAGTTATACGCCTTTACTGATCTGCTATCCCTTCAAATGAATGTACTCTTGCTTATGTGTATATAAACCTACAAATCTAACTGTTAAAACTTCCCTGTGCAAAACCCAAAACTTTCTCAAGGGTTGGTACAAAACCGTGGTACCAAATCCTACAAAATGAGTGCTGGACTTTTGCAAACATCACCAGCCTGTGCCCCTGGGGCAAGATGCATCTCATCATTGTGATTTTCCAAGATAAATATTACGTTGTGTATTAAAGAACAACAGCAACCCAAACCCTATCAAAAGCAAAACTTAATTTGCACGCTTATTTCCAGAAGGAGAATGAGAAAGGAAATGTATCACCAACACTACTCAAATTGTTTTCAGAAGTGACTGAAGTTGCTCAGATATCCTACTGCTGTGAAGAGAAAAGGATCTGAATAAAATAGAAAACAAATAGACAAACACAAAATATTGAGAGCTTGTGTAAGATTGGATCTGGCAGGAACACCAGATTTAGGCAAAGCAGTTTCTGATTTTTTGTGAATGTCATTATTCCCCTATACGTGTGTGTATACGTGTGTGTATACGTGTGTGTATAGTACAGCCCAACACTTGCACGCAGCAGCCATCAAAAATGCTGACATTTATCTCATTTTTGTTATACTTTCTATGTATAATTTCACACATTATATTAATTTACATTATAGCTAAACTCTGCATACAAAAAATAAATACCTTTTGCAGTTACATTGGCATGCGCTTTGGCTTTCTGTTTTCTTAAAAACAATGAACTTCCTGGCCAAATCTGTGCTTGCCTTTCTGCATTGTATTTTTTGAAAAAAAAACCCAAACAAACCACAAATGCAGCAGATTGCAGAGGATTCCTACCCGACTTGTTGCAATCTCCAGTTCTTTAATCTTGTGTCACAGCTGAAGGTTAGGTTGACCCATGTGATTCTCAGTAAAACAAGTGCTGAGGGAAAAAAAGCTAAGGAGATTCTTGTGATAAACCGTGTTTAATTCTATTTTGGAGAAAACAATCATCTCTCTCAGTAGGATGATGGCTGAAAACTGCAAAAGCTCACACAAATATACAGTGCTGTATCATTCTTGGTTTAATAAAAACAATTTATATGCAGGGTAGTGAACATGAGGAAAGTTATGGAAAACATTTCTCACCCAAGGACAGAGTACCAGATGTGCTAAGACTTATGGGAGCAATCAAAGGTGGCCAAGGCTCTGCTGTGGGCCTTATTAAGTTAGACTGTGATCCAGCACCTTCAACTTATTAAGCTGTCGGGAGTTTCAGTGATTAAAACCAAAGAAAGGTCAGTCACAGACCTTCAGCATTTCCCTGGACTGGTATTTTCTTTTAGGCCTTAGACCCTAACGAAGACACTACACTCGATACGTGGATTTTTTTAAATTGGTCTTTTGAGCTGGATTTGTCCATAGCTTGAGAAAATCTTCAATAGATTTTGCTTCTTCAGAACTCTGCATACAGTTATCAAAAATCCCAACCAATAGCAAGAGATGAGGCCTTATAGGATGGCTTTGCATATCATCACCGCAGAGATCAAAGGAACAGGTTAATGGGGATCTGGAGAAGTTTAATTATGTCCTAGGTAAGGAACGAGGGTTAGTGGCTGTGGGTGGGGCCGTTATAAATAAGCTTTCAAAGCTCTGATAGCTGAAGTCTAATGTTTGTAAAAGGTATAATAAAACTAGTATTTCTTATGGATTTAAGGTTGCCAAAATCAACCCGCTAGTCCTAAAAAGCCACATGGCAGGAACAGACATAATGTGCTCCAGGTACAAGCGATGTCAACGTTATTTTCTGAGCCCTTCTCAGGTGGGTTAAAGGTTGCTGTTTCATCCACAGGGACACAGATTAGTGCTTAGAAATCCTTAATTATAACACACCATGAAGTGTTGTTTGATGTGTCCTCTTCATCTCTGGATATCTGATGGGGTTAAAAAGTTTGTAAGTGTGCAGAACTCTCTTCATCATCCGTATTTTTTCCTTGTCTTTGATGCTACCTGTATTGGTTACAACGGCATTTGTAGGGTGGACTAGTACTTCTACTTCTGGACTAGTACATAAGCCCCTTGTCCTCACAAGCTTTTAGTGCAGCTGTAATGAAATACTCTGGAAGCCTGGCACACAGTGCCTGGTGTTTATTTTACAATATTAATGTATTAAAATCAGGCTGGCTGTTTTCATGTTACAAAAGATAAGGAAGGAAGCTTTTGTACTCTTTACAATCTAACAAACAGAAAATACCACCCTGTTACAAAGCAGAACATGACCATCCTGCTCTGTTAAGATTCATACCCTTTTGGTACCCTCTTTCTTTTTTGTTTTAAAATTGTTGAGTACTAAGAGTTCCGAGATCATTGGGACACCTTTGTAGTAATTTTTAATATAGCTTTTTATATGGATGTAACAATATGCATTATCATATGGTGGATCAATATGAAACTAAAAAGAAATTTACATGACAGTTTTTAGCACTCAGGACAAGAAACTGCGAAGTACTTAATCCTATTAATTAAAATAAAATGTGCGTTTCCATCATCTCCAGACGATTCTGTTCTGATGTTATAATTCTACTTTTTACTCGGTGAATTACAGGATCCCCACAGGAAGCCACAGAATCTCATGGAAATCCTGCTGGAGTGGGGCTGGAGGGGGAAGGAGGGAGCTGGGAGCAGCAGTCGTGTTTGCGGTGGGGTGTCACATCAGGGGGATGCCCCTGCCAAAACATTTTTTGGGGTGGGATCTGCCACATTGAGCTGATGACAGAAGGAACGGTGGCGTTATTCTTTTTATCTATCTCCCTTTTAGCTCATGAAACAGCCCAAGGAACGAAGTTCAATTTGCGGTTGTTGCAGCTACATTCAGGGCTGAAATCTCATCTGTAACACCCGGTTGTGTTTTGTTCTCTTTTATTCAGTTGTTTACCAACTTTAGAGAAATATTTCTGGTGTTTTAAAGCTGAGCTTTGGTTTTAATTTATAATGAACATATCTATGAAAACCTCCCAGTGTATACTGGGAATTAGAAGACTAAAAGCCTTTACCTCCACAAATTTGGTGACGTCAATGTACCAATATCGTCTACCAGTCCAGCTGATTTAATCCAGTGTTTGGCCACAAAATTTCAGTAAATTTTCTGGCCTTTGCTTGGACTACAGGATACCCTGTCAAATTTGGCTAATTACGCAAAGGTTCACATCACGGAATGTCAAAGGTCAAGGTTACTGAAATGTGGATAACTTCCTGCATCTGGAAAGTCCTTAGTTTGTGCCACTCTTTATTAATCTGATAGACCAGAATGACCCCTTCAGAGCTGCTCAGCTTAATAAATGCAATGCATTAGAAAAGAACAGACAAATAAATACTTACAATACCTGCCTAATAGGCCAGAATAAGTTCTTTTGATCTATTCTACTATTTATCAGATAAATAATTTTTGAAAGATGTTCCAGATTGTTTAAGAATTATTTTTTATTTTCTGAAGAAGACTTTGTGTCCCTTATTCTAGGATTTATTTTTGGGCAGATAAATAGTAATCAAAATCTTCCTTTTTTTAAAGTTGGGAGTTTCTTGTGCAAGCTAAGTGAATCTTCTTTTTAAAAAAGCCCCACTACTATAGCTGAAAACCTTGAGCTTCTGAAACAGATGGACACAAGAAAGTCAACATAAAGTTTGACATTCCATTTCAATATTAACTCATAACCTACTGACTTTTTAATATGATAGGAAACCTATTATTAATAGTTCTTACTTGCCAGAAAATCCCACCGAGATCCTTTTGTGGTAAGTAAATGAAGTTGAACTGAAATGTCATGGCAATGGCTTGAAGAACGACTGAAGAAAGATATCACTGAGATATAAAATAAACAAAAAGAGAGAAAATACCTTCCAGAATGAATAAAGCAGATTCTCATGTAATTGTGCAGGACTTAGAGACAGCAGATGTAAGGGGCAGCAAGGAAAGGACAAAAGATCTCTGCACGCGTGCATCTAGGGGAAACACTTCTCTTGCTCTGGCTGATCTGAAGCTGTTTTTTCGGAGGCTATCACTTCATGGGCGATTCAGAGTCACATTGCAAATATGGTGACACATATAGAAAATGTTCATTTTTCTCAACCACTTGCAAAAACAATGTGTGTTAGGTTTTGCCTACGGAACGAGGTTGTCTGCAGTGTCCAAAGCCTCTTGGAGAAAGAGGATGACCAAGTTCAAAAAAGCTGGTAACTTGCATCTGAAATGCTTTTCTACCTCATTATAAAGGAAAGCCAATATATCCAACACACATGAAATTATATACGGACTATGTTTGTGTCGTTTCCAAGAGAGCTACTGTCTTTTCAGTCCTGTCTAATAACCAGCTCCATCCTGAAATTATGTTGCTTAAAATACAAGTAGAATCCTACTAATTTTCTTGTACTGTCCCATGGTAGGGTTTTTTTGGGGGAAATACAGCAAAAAAGGTACTTGTCTGACACTGAATTTTTTTTTTTAACCGAACACCTTCCTTGAGACTCAAACATTTCAAATGTTACAGGAAATATTAAAATGGAGATTCTTTTAGCTTTGAGACAAGATCAAGCAGCCTTATATCAAATAGCAGCTTGTAATACAGGCTTATGAGGGGGTTAGAGTAGATATCATTCATACTTTAATTAACTCAGGTTCCAGCTGTGAGTACATACAGGATATTTCCTTCACAGGTACAGCTTCCCATTGAAGTCCTTGCCCACCCAATTCTGTTAACCAGCAACCATGGTGGCATTTAAGGCAGTTATTTTTCTTTCTCTTTTAAAGCTTGTGTTTAATGTGGTGTTCAGCAATCATATGAAAGACCTGTGACACAAGCTACAGGTTGCTGTTGCCATTGATCTGGGATGGGACTATGGGTATTTACTGTATTTAATGCTACAACAGATGCCTTAATAACTTGGAATTGTGTTCTGATGCTCTACATAACCGAAGAAAGAGGTGATAATTTGGGGGCAGCAGAGAGAAAAGGTTCCTCTAATCAACTGAAAATTGTTGTCTTCCTTTAAAAATGATTTTTTTTTAAAGATAAACAACTGTGAATCACCTGCTGCTAGCAGCAGTATTTCCAATTTCCTATACTGCTTATATAGCAAATTTGCTTTAGCACTAGGAAGTAATTTCTCAGTAGTTTATAAACATGCTTAACTTATGGGTAAAGACATTTGATTTCTCTCAACATCTTGATTAAATGTTCTATCCAAAACCTCTGTCAAGAAATATGTCTCATCATATAAGTTTTCAGAAATCCCCAGTGAACTGCAGGGATACAGCTTTTGTCTGATATGTCATTAGGCCTTCATAATTAATAATATGTTCTTTCTGTTTTTGAGAAAACTTTTTAGGTCTTCTTCAAATAATTATAAAGAAAAAATATTTGGTCATTACCACTTGCAGCTGTAGGAATATAGTTTTAATATGGAAACATAACATTCACATTTAATTCCCTGAAGTGTGCAGCTTTTTCCTTCTTTCCTCAGATGCTGCTTTTGAAATAGACCAAATTGTCTGTTCCTTTTAAAGACTGATGGATATTCACCCCTTGTAGAGCAAGATAGAGCTCTCACATATGCCTGTTGTTGTACAAAGCTAATTTTTGCCATACCAGGCCTGCGCGATGCATGAGAGCCATTCGGGAGCATAGGAAGATGACTCGGGCCCCATTTTGCAAGGGGGTGAGAATTTTGCAAACACCCCCTCACCCCAAAGCCATTGTATTTTCTACACCCACTGCTGGCAGGTTGCTGTGAGAGGTGGAAGTTGGCATTTGTGTTTGCAAATGTGTGTGCCCACAGTGCCAAGAAAGAGTCGGGACGGAACGACTAGAGGGTCCATAATGGAAAAAATCCCGCATCACATTGAAGTTAATAGCGTAACTCCTCCTAAGCTTTAGCAGGAACAGAATTTTTTCTCCATTGCCTACAGACCCCTCTGTAATGTGTGCACAAGGACAAAAGCCCTTATTCTGGCCCAGGGCCTCCAGTTGTTCACGTGGAAGGACTGCAGAGATGCTGCGTGTCGTGAACAAAGTTGGCTGGCTGGCATCCAGCCGCACTTTCAAGTTGCTCATGCAAATGTTCTGTTTAGCTTACCCTAAAGGAAGAGGGAACACAGTTCATTTCCAATTCAGCACTTCAAAAGTGCTTTTGCTGGCGTTGGGTGCAGGTAGAGGTTGCTTTTGTTAGTGCTGAATTTTATAGTTAATTTAGAGAGTGAGAAAAGTACAGCATTTCCTGTATATTTGGTGTTTGCAGCAAGGGATCTCCCACTAGCCTGGTTAGATATTGCATTTATCACCATAGCAAATGGCCTGTATTACAAAGATATTAAAAAAAAGATGCAATTTCCCTCGGACGGGGGGGCTGGTCTGCCATTTATTTATGCTCCACTCCGTTTAGTATGCAGTGTGGGCACCGTGCCACGCTGACTTTTAACCCTAATGGAGAAAACACACAAGTTGACTGTGGGCCTCGAGGGAACGCAGAGCTTTAATGGCAATTTGAGTGTAAAATCTGGTCTCTGGAAGAAAGGTCACCACATCTGCATAACCCCCTCGAGTCAGGCTTAGAGCCCTGTCTGCCTTCAACTAAAGAGGCATTTTCCTGTATCTTGAGGCTGCTTTAGTTTGAGGTACAGGGAGCACATGACAGAATCAGGGGAACTGAATGATGTTTGTGCATGTTTGACTGCACTCTGCATCCTAAGAGAAGACTTTTGAGAAGCCCAATCAATACTACAACCATGTCCTGCGCAGCTGCTTGTTTCGTTCTGTTACAATAATGAATTGAAGTCTCACAACAGCAGGCATAATAAGCGCTGCTCAGGCCTTGGTATTCAATCACCTTTAACTGGGTGTATCTATCTAAACCCCACTGTCAACTGTAGTTATACAGAACCCCACTGCAAACCTTTTGTGGCCCTCAGCTCAAAAATGCAAAAGCAGGATGCCTTTCAGAGCCATAGGGTCCATGATGTCCTTCCTCTCCAAGCCAAACCATTTCCCCTTTGTGTTGAAGGCATTCATAAACTGTAAAACACAGCATTTGCCAGCTGGAGGGTCTTTTATTCTAATATCAGCCTCTTGTGTCTGACCACCTTGTTTTCATACTTTTTTCACGCACTTTGGATCTCCTGTATCATGATTCTTAGTTCAGAAAAGGAAAAAGCAGAAGAACCTCAGTTCTTTGGTGGGTGCGGAGGATATAAACTATCTACTTTACTCTGACATTTTAATTTTAAATTCTAATCGCCAGCCTTTTAAGTTCTGGGCAGCTTCCACGGTGAAGCCGGTGACACAGTGAAAATGCATGTTGGAGGGGGTGAGCTATCAATTCTGCAGGACAACTTTCTTCTTGGCACTGGTGCTTTGGATGTCACAGAAAATGCCCTCTAGCTAGGCAGCCACGGGCAGGGAAAGCAAAGCATTGCCTGTGGAAAATGAAGACAACAAAGGGAAACAGCAGAGTGGCTTGAGAAGGTCTAAACATACCCAGGCAAGGGATGGGGCTCAGGGATGTGGTTTGGTACATCTTGGTGGGAAAAGGCTAGGATGAAATCCTAACAGGCTTTCCCCGCTTATTTTAGCCTAAACTTGACTGGAAAAAAATTCTAGATGACTTTTTTGTCCTTCCCAACAGACAGATGAATTTTGAGGCTCAAGCAGCCTTTTAACATCAGTCCCTAAAAAGGGGCTTCTGCCTGTAGTAGTCATCTACGTTTGCCCATACAGAAAGCTGAAAGGAAGTTGCAATAAAAAAGGAAGATTTCCTGTTTTACAGAGGGGAAACTAAGTTTGTGTACCGACTTGTAAAATAATCCAATAATTAGCAAAGCAAAAGAAAGAGTAACATTGCTTTAATTTTCTCTCTTTGCCAAATCCACAGAATAATTTTTCTCTTTTATCTTCCATTACTTAAATAATCAAAGTTCGCACTGCCTTCATTGTTTGGCGTGCTAGAGGAGTGACACTGTGACATTGAGAACTTCAGGGCTTCGATTTCCTTTTAGAACCACAAGGTTATGTATAAAAAAAGAAGGGAAAGAAAACAAGAAAAGACAACTTCCCGGATAAAATGTTCTGTTGTGTCAAGGGTGGCAAAACCAAACTTAGCTTTTATAATAAAAATAGTGTCACGTCCAATTTCCCCTCCTACCTCCATCTAACTCTGAAGTGTTTTGAAGTAGCAGAGAGCTGCAGCGCAATACAATCTGCAGAATATCAGCAATATTTTCAAACATGTGGTAATGTTTTTCCACACACATAAAAGTGACCCAACCCTAACAAGGAACCAGACTGTTTAAAAAATAATGTTAACTGTGACAACTCCTGTAGCTATTTTATATCATGTTAAACTCAAGATTACTGACTTTTTCTGAGACATGAAAAGAGCACTGTGCTTGTCCTCATCCCAGCTGATATGAATAAGTGGTTATTACTACAGCCAGCAACCAGCAGGACAAATTGAGGTTTTGAGCCACATGCCCAAACCCCCTATATTCCTATGAATTAACACCTAGAAAATGCATGTGATGGATACAAATCCCTTTTTACGATATATCATTTAAAAGGCTTTACTCCTTTTACTGTGGTTTATTAAAGGCAGACTTAAGAGCCCTGTTTCACCCTCACCAACATCAGTGGCAAATTCTGATTGATTTTGCTTGGGAACAGGATTGGGCCTTTCATTGTCAAAGATTTCTTTTGAGAGCTGGCATTTGCATGGAATCCTTCCTCCCTGCAAAGCATTTTATTACAGATTACTGTGATTATCTCTAAACAGCATAGGCATCTTTTAAAAACTGCTTTTTTTTCTCAATTTATTATACTTAATACTTAAAAATTAATAACACTCGTGGGAGGTTTGCAGGACCAAACTGGAGAGTTGGAGAACTACTGCTTTATGTCGGTTCTCAAATTAATGCTTTTTTTTGCCTGTTACTAATCTAAGACAACCTACATTCCATTTGATTAATTAATGATGGGAAGCACAAGGAAACCATGGAAAAATTTAAACTGTGCTTTGAAATGACAAATATTTGTCTTTTTGATATTCCTCAGTACAAGTATGAAATAGAATTTATTGAAGTTCAGCAGCTATATAAAAGTGTTCCATAGCTAGAACACAGAAATGATTTAATAAGTTCTATGAAAAGTCAATTTGCATGAGATCAGCACCTAGCCTATAACGGGTGGTAATGGATTGTTGGCTTGATTTTATACCACTTGACATCAGATTACAATACACTGAATAAATGTTAACCTATAATCCCTTTAGTAAAAGCTGGCATTGTTTGTCTTCTCTTGTAGAGACCACATTGATTTTCTTTTATTGGATGCTCAAGCGCTGCACCTCAGATTGATTACTTTGAATTAAATGTGCAGAGAACATTTTTATTATTCTAAAACAGGAGTCTTAACATTAAAGAGATGCCTCCCCCCTGCTACACTGCTAAAAGTATACTCTACCATTTAATTTGGATTTCTTTCATTTTCCCATTTCTTTTCAGGGCTGCTGTGATGCTGACCCCTGCTCTGCCCCTATGCCCCTTGACCCTGACACATCTGACCAGTGAAGACTCTGGGGGTGGCAAATTAATAGAAGCATTGCTTGTTAATTGCATAAGAGGAAAGCCAAGAATTCATCACCTCAGTCATGGCCATTGCTTCCCTTTGACCCCCTTCTCCCACAAGGCTTTTGCTGGTGGTCACATCTGTGGTTTTTCTATATCCTACATATTTGCCATATAATTATTCAGCATCAAACCTTATTAATCAAATCGATGCTGTGTTTTAAATGGAAATTGCTGGATTAATACAAGCATTCATTTCATCCTGAAAATCTTGATGGCTTTAGCACATGGAATCCAATTGGAATATAAAAGAAGGGATGTAGAGACCTGATTGAATTAGGAGAGGCATGCTGCACATTAAATTACATATGCCAGCAGGGGTCCATGCTTTTATAGTAAAATACTACTGTAGAGTGTATACATCTTATAACTCCTGTGATTTCTTTACACTGGTCAGTGCTTTTGTGCTAAATAAGGCTGTAATGGCCACTTATAGTTCAAGATAAGTATTTTTTAATAGGATCTGGTATTTCATAAACATTTGTTTTATTTCAGTTACTTTAAATATTTCTTTAAACAGTGTTAACATTTAAATAGTGTTAATAAAACAGCAAACGACGTGTTGCTACTTCTTACTACTTGGTTATGGAGATCTTGTCCTTTTTCTTATTTAACATACTCTTAATTACGGATGAGTAAACAGTCTCAATAATAAAAAAGAAAAGAAGTCACGAGAAGCTTTGTTGTCATGCTGTAAACAAGCTAAACACCCTAAACAAATTGCTACTTACCCAGTTTGGTGCTTTCTGGCCTCCTTTCACACCTTGTATAAGTTTCCAGTTTCTTCCCAGTGAACCTGCTGTGCAAAGGTGGGAAGTTAGAAAGTGATAAACTGTAAAAAAAAGTTGCAGACAGACCAGTGATATTACAGACAGATTCAATGAGCAGCTTGCAGTACTTCTTTGGACCTGACAAACACGCTTGTGAAAACTGGTCTTAGACAAATGTTCCCACTGAAATCCATATTCTGTGAGTAAGGATTTTCTGCAGAGTGGGGCTTATTTTTGATTGTTTGACAGCAGGATGTGGAGGGAAAAAGAAGGGGTACTGCTGTGTCATTCAATGGAGGGAATGGAGGGAAAATGTCATGTGCAAGCATTTTAAATTAAGACCAGAAGACACCCAAAGGAGAAGGGTGCCACCTCAAAGCTTTCTTCTTTCCTCAGTAGATTGGGTCCCTGCAAATGCTCATATACACCAAAATGTTCTGGACATCTTCGATTGCTGTTGTTATGTTGAGATTTGAGCACCCAGTTTTGCATAATTATCTCTGGGTAGTCTATTTTTCAATGTGGGTCTCCCACATTTTCTGTCTTGCTTTTTGTTTATCCAATTAGATAAAACCCAACCCTAAAAGCAAATGAGGACAATGTGGTTTTTGTGTTCATGAAATTCTGCTCACATTGTTTTCACTAGGCTATATCACAAGTTCTCCTGTATCAACAGGCATACGTCAGGAAATCAAAGGTTTCCCAAAACACAAATTGGAAAACAAGCACAGTTCAGGGAAGGAAACTGGAGCAGATTTCTCTTCTAGCTCAGCTTGAGCTCTACCCATTTTGAACATCACAGCACAGAGCAAAAGGGTGGGTGACACGCTCCCTGGATGGGAGTCATCAGTAAAGATTTCTGTATGTCCCTATCCTCAACGTGGCATGATAATTCAGAAGAGATTTATACACAAAATCCTCAGAAAATGCATTCTATAAGTAATAAAATGATGTGTTATCATGCAAATCCAGTCTTAATACAAGATTGAAATTACTCAAAAGATGTTTACACCAATGTAGTAATGAAACTGCATTTGGCAATCACAAAAACAAGTTACTACAGTTTATTTTATGACATAAATTATTTCATTTTAATATCTCTCCTGTCAAATTAGATGAATTTACTTACCAAACTTTATACATAGTTCATGATTAGTTGTAAAAGAAGATTAGTTATAAAATAAGTCAGCTTAACATCCAGACATAGGATTTTAATAACAACTTGATATACAAAGACTGTCAGGTGCTGTCTGCTAGTGAGAAATAAATAATACCCTAGACCCTTCACTGTAATTACCATCATTCACTGTACGTACAGGATCTGCAGTGCGGCTCATGCTGGCGTAGACTCAGAAGTGCTTAACGTCCCTCGCCCGGCTCCCGGTGGAAGCTGCGGAACTGGAGAGGAACATCGGCGGGCAGCGGGAAGAAGTTCCCACATCTGAGGCCCACAGGTGACTTCCTACACTGGTTCAAATAATGTGGGTAATTAAATGAAAGCCTTTTTCCCACGTCCAGGTCACGTAAAACCACACAGACATACGGTTGTGTAAAGAGAGGTCCTTCTCCTTTCCTGGGGTGAGGAGTCTCATCAACATGTCAGTGATGCTGCCCGGTGGCAAAGAAAGTCACATATTCAGTGGTGCAGACACAGTGGCTGCTTTCTCCAAAATTACATGCGACATACATTTTCTCCAGCTTGATTTTTTCTTAACCTTCCAGGAGGAGGAGAACGGATATCCATCTTTTCACAAATGTGGACCACAGAAATTTTGTGTCCGTATCCCAGCCACGTTACTACCATTTGCCATTCACCCAGGCGGCTCTAAACAAAGCAGCTGAAACAAGTGCTTAACCTTAGCTTATGTTTAAGTTAGTGGGACCTGAAAACATTCTTTAACAGATTTGTTAAATAACAATGAACTGTTGAATTGGAACCCAAACGATATGCTGTACACCGTGGCTTCTCTCCTCCCTGTAGCACACACTAGGTGTTGTTTCCAAGCATATATTCTTCTAAGTGACTGAACAAAAGACACCCTCCAACTTTTGGAGGCTCCTTTGCACAAAGAAGTGACATTTTCGCGATGAATGAACTTTGTGAGTGTTAGGGATGGTAACAGAACAAATCCTCTCTATAGCAGTCTGAAAATTACATGTTGTAATGTAAGAGAATCCAGCTGAATAAATAATATTCAAAGGACGAGCTCTCCATTCTCCTCACAGTACAGTACAGTACAAAGATAATGGAAAGCATGTTCTAAGAATATAGCCATACAGATAACAAGCTATAAAACATAAAATGATCTGGTGAAATCTTTCTGAAACACGTAACTGATAACAGCTAAACATTTTTCAAAGAAAACATTTTCAAAGTGCTCATGTTTTATGTTTTGTTATTTAAAGAAAAAAAAAAACACAACAAAACAGCAAAACTTCTAAATGACAGATTTGTGCAAATTGGGTTTACTCCTCAGTTCCTGATCGACTGTATCACGTAGAGATGGGAAGAGCACAGGCTTACACCCATGCCTTCCTGTAAAAGGAGTGACTAAGGAATTTACAAACCCAAGTGATATATTTCTTAGTGTAATATATGCATCTATTTCACAGGGTTTCTAATGCACCGACATAGTGCGGAAAAGCGTTGGAAATAATGACAGAATAATTTTCTACCAGCTGAACATTTAAGAAAGAATTAATGGATTGCCCTTTGGTAAAAGCGCAAGTTTTTAATACATATATTGCCTGTTTTTAACAACAGAACAATGCAGCAGGCTGAAGGTTTAGACCAGCCCGATATCCCTCCTCACACCGGCTCCTCAGATAGCCCAGGACATCTCAACAAACACTCGAAATGCTACCAAACCCTAGCCGCCACTTCACATGATTTATGATGTCATTAATGTCAAGCTATCAGTGGACAAGAGTAAAAGAGACAACAGCAAAGCTGACTAAAAACAAATAGTTTTGATTAAACTCAAGGACGTTCGGTACAGCTTTCAGCAAAAAGGCATTCATCATTTCCGAAGCTGACCTTGTTTTTTTCATTTTTTTTTTAGGGATTCCAACAAAATCTTTGAAGTAGACTGTAGCTAAATTCCCTTTTTTAGGCAAAAGTAATTAAGAGCAGCACCAACACCTTTTTTCTGTGGGGTCAGTTTTATCGACAATTGCCCCAGCACCCTAAAATTTGCACCTCTGTTTTTTTTCCTGTAAGATATGAAGACTGTGCTTTAGGTCTGAGGCGGTTTTTATCCCAGGAAAAGAGATCCTTATAGTATTTTCAGAGGAGATCAGTATCCACAGATGCACACCACCCTTAGAAAAGTACCCCATAATAAACAGGCAATGACAACACAGCTTAATAATAAGCAGAGTAGAAAAAAATAATTAAAAAAAAAGAAAGAAAAAGGAAAAGAAAGCATGCCAAGTGGAATAAATTATTTTCATAGAGAACCCCTATCTGTGTGAGCGCAGAATTACTCTGGAGGTCTTTAGCTTAGTTTTACAGAACTAGAAATGCGAATAGTAGGCTGCACCCTTAACAAACACACAGAATATTTAGTTGTCTTTTTTATACTGATTTTTCTGTTTGTAAGACCATAAATGTATGTGTTGCTGTAATATATGTGTGCAAGTGCAAGTGTCCTGTGTATATGCGTGTGTATTAACAGAGAGAAAACAGAAAGTATAACGGGAAATTTTTTGCCAGGCAACCTCAAACTAGATCAAGCCACCTCAGGAATCACATTCCAGGCCTATGAGAGATCTACTGTAAGTATTCAAAATGCAGATGGAAAGTAATATTTCAAGCTTTAAAAACTTTATTAAAAACCCTTTTTCCATAATAATGGGTATTATTTTTGGAGCTAATGAGGATTTGTACAAAAGTTCATTTTCCTTACAACAGGAGTAGCTGCTTCCCTCTAAATCTTTAAAATCTTTACAAAAATCTCACTCTCTTCTGCTCTCTCATTCTAATAATCAGCTTATAGTATTATTATTTCACAGTCTACAACAGCAAGGTTAAATGTGTCCTTCCAGCAAACATGCCTTTCACAACTTAGCGTGCAATTAGATTATTAATGTAAAATTACAGAAGGGCTATTATGGCTTCAGGACAAAATAATTAAATGACTGTATTTGAATTTTAATTGTTTATACAAGTACCTAAAAGTTTTAATTTGGTTTTTTCATATAATTTTATTATAATATGTAACCCAAATCATATCCCTCACTCCTTCAGTATGTACCATGAAAAGGAGTGGTAACTACCACCTCCAGTTGCAAACACTTTCTCAAAACACACTTGAAACAAAATTTTTTACTTCTAAAATTAGTCATATTTACTCTGATTAACAAAAACTTTCTGCTTAGAGCTTTTATGGGAAAAAGACAGGCTGTATTATAAGTATTAACTGTGCATGAGAACATTTGTAATATCACCCTTGGAGAATAATAAACAGATACTAGAGATTGAAATTCTGACATAGTTTACAGAACAATAATCCAAACATCTGTTATAATGACAAGGGATTTGAGCAGAATAGAGAGTACATGGGAAAGCTATGCTACTTTTAGTACAGTTATAACGTTAAATCAAAGCACTGCAGCTCAAGGCAGCTTGCTGCTAATATAAACAATTTTCTACATATTCCTGGGCCACAAGCCAGATCTCAGGATTCAGTTACAAGCACAAGGTCAAGAGGGAATCAACGGTATGAAATTACCGTGTATGAATCAAAAGAATAAATGGATAATTAAGGATGAAAACAAATTAGAAGGTATACTCTCACTTAACTCATCAAATAATTTTGCTGAGTAACTTCATGCACTGAATATGTTGTAGGATCTGCAGAGGCTTTAATGCATTTATTGCTTAAATCCACAGCATCAGCATTTTTTGAGGCAGGCTTACCAAATCACCTTTTTATGTATACTTCTTTCTACATCCAACATCTGACTACAATTATGAAGATAAATATTTAATCATGTCATTTGCTCAAGAGAAAAGTAAATAGGATTTCTTTGAAAATTACTTTCTTGCCTCCATATTATACCCAGAAAAACCAAACTTTTATCTCACTTCTGATCTTATTTCATCTTCCACACCCAAAACAGGCCTTTTCAAGCTGCAGCAAATGTGAAAGATTCACTGTAGCTGGTGATGAAGAGGGCTTTCCTGCAGAAGACTTTCAAAGCAATCCTCATAACAATGAAAGGCTATGCCTACCTTCGTCAAAGAGCACATTCTTTTTTTTACTTGCCCACACAAGCAGACATGCAGCAACGTGAGAGCCACTCGCATGCTGGTGAATGTTTTGAGCATACATGGACACAGTAACTCATGTTTCTGAAGGGCTAGGAGGAAGACAACAGCTTTGAAAAGTTAACCAAGAAAATACGTTTCTATCTTTCTCACTCGGCTTTACCCTACTGGAGTCATTGGCTACTGAGCATCAGCACATTTAGGGGCTTCATCCTAAATAACTGTCTTAAACCCAGGATTTCAATGGGAATGAATGTTTTCATAAGAGTACCTCATTGTCCTCATTAATTACTAAAGAAGGCTGGGTAATCAGCTCAGACTTGGTGCCTCACACGTAGAAAGTTGCAGTCGGGTGACGGGAGTCCCTCCAAAGACACGTGGCTCTTCATCAGTCCCAGCTAAGTTCAGCATTTCCCACAAAATGCAGCCTGAACAGCCCCAGAGCAAATAGCCCCCCTCTTTCCATGCATTGCTCTGAAGAGTCGCCACTAACTGTTCAATCTCTGCGTCCATTTATGTCACAGTCGTTCTATTAAAATGCCTGCAATTACTGCCAGTTACTAATTGTTTTAGTAGCAAGGACATGAAGCTGTAATGGAAGCAATGAACTAATCTCATGTAAGCAACTGAGCACACATTATTTAATAACTTCTGATTGCTACTGACTTGCATGGAATTATGACCACTGCTCTTGAGGTGAAATGTCCTTTAACTGGTTTCATAACTGTGTATTGACAAAAAATAGCTCGTCATGTTTTTAATAAGTGTGATGTTATCAATTCCTTTGATTCAAAAAGACATGAGTTTGATTATTTCTTTGTGAAAAAACTTGCTAATTTTGTTCCACTGCAGGATGATTTATAGTCCACCTTCTTTCCAGAGGGCTGCTAATATCAGATGCTGCAATCAGCTGTAACCATCAGTATTTCTTCTTGCTAGCCAGGAGAAGATGGAGGATGTGATGTTAGATTTCATGAGGTGTTGAGATATGTCAGCTCTCAGATCAGCGGTGGGAACTGAAATCTGCATCGGGAGGACTCAGCACTTGAAGCCACCTAAATGAGAACGTGGTTTAGGATCTTTTGAAAGCTGCCAGGATTGAACAGTGGCTGAAGGCTGTTGACTGGCTTGCTAGATGGAATAAACTTCAGCTTATCCAGCTGTAGGACAAATAAATTTTAGCTCTTCCATCTCCAGAGAAAATATCCTTCCTGTTTTTATCATTACTGAAATATTAATAATTACTAAGTGTATCCCACTTTATGAGTACTACTACATTTACTCTTTGAACTCAGTGAGGATGAATGTTGCGTAAGACTAGTACCCAAAACTTTGTGTTTCCATGCTATGTGTGGCCCACTCTGAGATTTGGTCCTTGTCATATCCTCATTGCATCCCAGCACATCACCATCATTGCACTTGCAGAGCCTCTGCTCTCCCTAAGGGCAGGGTAAGGAGTAAGCCTTGGAGTAAGGCCAGCACCGAGAGGTCCACACTGATCTGCTGTGAGAGGACACAGCGGTGAGGCAGGTTTCCATCTCCTAGCTTCCCCCTGAGGCACTTAGACAATGTTCATTGTCGTATGCGCAGCCCTTTGTTCCCACCATTTGTTCTTCACCATGCTA
>NW_009216934.1:67626-92566 GCF_000690835.1 Fulmarus glacialis | reverse complement strand
CCGGGCTGGGGGCGCCTGCCGTAACCCGGTGCCGGCCCCTCCGTCGCCCAGGCAGGGAGGGCTCCTGCCCCGCGCTTGGACAAGGGGCAGCTCCCTGGGGTGTGCCGGTACCCCCGGGTCTGTGCTGGGAACGGGACCGAAACTGTATTGTGGGTGGGTGTTTGCATCAGTAACTGCAGGGCTGCTCTGTTTGTAGCCTTTCCTAACGCAGTCTGAAATCTCCTGCCCCGGTCAGGTTCCTTCTGGAAATGTGACAGTGTTCAGAGCATTTCTGAAATGCCATGACTTCAATGCGTTTTTTTTTCTTTTCCCTCCAATTCTACATACTGCCAAACGGCGTAGCCTGAATATTGAAGAAAAGGTTTTGCTTAATCTTTCCTGTTAGAGAGGAAAGTGTCCTTCAGTTTGAGCTGGGGAAAGAAGGGCAGGGCCTGGAGGGAGTGAATCGGGGTATGGAGGAGGCGCAGGGGATCTTCATCCTGGAGCTGTGTTGATGCTTCCCTGATTAGAGATGATTAGTCTGAAAGAAGTGAAAAAGCACGGACACTAGCCCAACTGGGGAGAGAGAATTTGAATTTGCACGTTATCTCTTTGGGAAGATACAGGAGAGCCTGTGTGCAGGGAACTGGAAAAGGCGGTTTGTGTGGCAGCATTCCGCAGGGCGGTGAGCACAGCGCTGCTGGCTTTCCCCGGAGAGGGGATGGTGCCTGCTGGAGAGCGTCCAGGAAAGGGCGAACGTGGGGTATGTGGATGGGGAACCCGGTGCCGAGAACTGATGGAAGAGAAATGTACGTTGCACGTGAAATGGGTCATTTTGCACTTCATGGCAAATGATTTTGTGGTTGGCTGCGTATGCCTGCAGTGGGTCCTCCAGCGCCGAGGGCTGTGTGGGAGGTGGGAGTCGGGAGTCTGGGCATTTGTGCGAGGCTGGGGCTAATGAATCCTCAAAGAGCCCAAATGGGGACTGTGGTGGGGTGGCCCAGACGTCACCCAGGGGCTGCTTGTGGGGTCAGCCTGGTCTTGGAGGCCAGCTTGGAGCAGACTGTGCTCTGATCTCCCCTTACTGTTCCTTAAACACAGCTGGTATTGGGAATACAGCGTGGAGGTGGGAGTTTGTGAGCTCAGGTTGAGAGAAAGTAGCTGAGATGCTTTCAGACTTGAGTTGTCCCTGGAGGCAGTTTAGCCATGTTTCAGCTAACAAGCCCAGGCAGGTTGGAGCTGATGTCTGCAAAAAACACACCAAAACAAAAAACTTAGCAACAAAATATTGAATATAATTGCAGTTTCGCTACCATCTGCAGTATAGAGCTTATATCAGAGGAACCTATGTAAAGGACATATAGAGAATCAGGCTGCACAGTGGAAGAAGACATGTTTGGGAACCACAAGTGTGGGTGGGGGAGGGATGTAAAAGGAGGAAGGGACAATATGAATCTCTTATGCGTATTGAACATTTAAAATGTGTCAAAGTTTTTATAAATATGAAATATGAATATGGAAGTTTCTTAATTTCTTTGCATGTTCCTATTCTTTCTTCTTCTATTTGTATCTCATCTATCTTACCTATCTTGTTATCTTACTGACTTTTCAGAAGGGGAGTTTTGCATTGCTGACTTTCAGAATTTTTAGAAAAGAAGTGCACGTTGGTCTGATTTAACCTCTAGTGTTCATTTACAGATCAAAAAAATGAGGCTAAAGAATGGCTACACCTGGCTGAATGTTTTGAAAGAAGTCCAGCCAACATCACAGAAATATGCTGCTACTTCATAACAGCAGCAATGTTTAAAATCAAAACTGTAGCTATCTGTTCAGCTATGGCTGTTAAAATTTGTGGATTGCTGTGTTAAACTGAAAAGTCTAAAATCCCACATCTAATTTCAAGATCTATTTCAATGAACGAAAGGATGAACTTAAGATGGAGCATTATTTTCTGCACAAGCTCTAGGTTTTACTTGCTAAACTATAAATCAAAGAAATGAGTTGAGTAATTCTACGTGCAGTTGCATAAGGCTACAACATAAAGCGATCCATCGATTTCCAGCTGTGGAAGCCATTGATGCCAGTTGTCTCATGTAATGACTGAAATTACATTCAGTTCATTACTTGAAATGGAATATTTTTGTAATCTATGGTCTGTAATGCTGGGAGAATATTTATAGCATTGTGACATGAAATGAAGTACCAACATACCTACTTAAATAGCAGAACAAAAGAAGGGGCTTGAGGTGAGCGGTTCGGATAAGTAGCATGAGGTAATACTAAATGCTGAAGATTGTAGGATATGCAAGATCTGACTTATCCTTAATTGTTCATATCAAGATCTTAATATCTTCCTAATGTATCCATGCTTTACAAAGGAAGTGTAATTTTTTTGTGGGCTGTACATAAATTCCGTGGAAACACATTTCTGCTCTTGTTTTTCTTCAGTGTTCTGTTTGTTAGTTTGGTATAGCTGTCTCTGCTGTTTCCTACCCTGCTAGAAGAGTGGCAGCACTTGTGCTTATGATATAAAAAATAAAAGCATATATTGATAGATAATGTTTTTGTGTGTAATTTACACACTGATCCTGCAGGTGATTTTCTAGTGCTGAGATCCACCCATGTATAGGAATGTGAAACGCAGGTCCTTTATAGGAGGAACCAAGGTACAGCTAGTACAATTGGGATTATTTACTATTTAGGAGAGTAAGTTAGCTCCTGAAGATTGCTCTGCAACTCAAGAAATATAAAATGAAGAGATTGTATTTGATTAAATTAATTTAATCAAATACTATTTAGGAGAGTAAGTTAGTTCCTAAAGATTGCTCTGCATCTCAAGAAATATCAAATGAAGAGATTGTATTTGATTAGATTAATTTTCTTTTTAAATTTTAAGTGGTGAATTTATTGATTTAAAATTGCTGATATTTAACTTGCATCTCTAAATTTAATGACACACACTGAATCATTATAAATGAGACTTAAATCAACTGTGTAATATGCCTTTCATTAAATAGGCAGACTGTGTATGTAGCAGGCCAGGATTAATTTTTTTTTCAGCAGACTGTGAAACTTTTATCAACACCTTTCTAGCATTAATGGCTAACTAAATGAGATTAATGACAACACCTGTTAAAGGCTCGTCACTCTCACCTTTTTATATAACGTGTTAATATCTTGTAATTCATGTCATATACATACTGTTGGGCTTTGCAAAACCGGGGAGAGTTGTCAGCACATTTTTAATCTTTATAAAGGAAAAGGAAAAAGGCAAAAAGAAAGAAAGGCAATTCCCATATCCCTCTCCAAAAAAAAGATAAATATATTAAAAAGTTAGTAACAAAGAACTTTCAGGCCCTCACTGAATTCCATATAAATACATATTAACAAAATTTCAAGGACCAATTTTTGAGAGTGTCTTCACACTTCTTGAATACTCTGTTGGACATGCCAGGGTAATTAATAAGATAAATTTTATTCAGAGGAAAATAATTGACCTTATCTGCTGGTTAGTTAGTTTTATGTTGGTTGAAATAGGTCAAAGTGGAGCTCAACAGGGTAGAAAATGATGTTCTGCCAGTCCTGGTACACTATACTTACAAGTCTTTTTGAGCTTGTGGTAATGTGTAATATTTCAAAGCCCTTATTTAAAAAATAAATGAATTAACTCTTAAATTCTAGCTTGGCAATGTATTGCGTAAGCATATGGTAGACTTTTTCCGAACACTTCATGTCATGAGCTTTGCATTACTGAGTTTGCAGTGTTCTGTGATCCCCGCGCACAGCCTGTCAGAGGAGTACCTCCATGCCCACAATTAGTTGACTAAACAACTAATACAAAAGTAAAATAAAATTTAAAAATTATGGGGGAATCGATGATGGCAATTCTGTAGCTAAGGTGAAGTTGATAAGGAGGTGCTATGTCTATTGATGTATCTGTAAGTGGGATGTACTCTGTAGCTTTGACCTACAATCGCAGCTCAGAAAATGCTCCTCGAAAGTCAGTGTGAAAATGCTTTTAAGCAACTTCTCTGTTTCTCTGCTCCTGAAATCTGTCATCACCAAGCTGTTGCCTGGTAGATGTTAGAGCATCTTCTAGGTTGCTGTAAGTTGTGCTGGCCACGAACTTCTTTGCAGAGTTATTAGAGGGCCTCTGATGAAGACATCTCACTGGTATGTTGTCTCTGGCTATGGGAATCACACCGACGAGAGCCATTAGGTTGATGCGTTTCTGCTTGATGCTGTAATATGCTGCGGTGACCTTCCACTGACCTAGGACTGCATTGCACTGGTAAAAGCAGCACTGAGCCACCCAGCTGCAAAGCAAAATCACTTTTGCAGGGTGCTGCTTTTTTTCTCATTTAGGTTGAACGGAGTTTGGAGGTAGGATGTAGATTTTTTGTGAGCCTCATAAATGACTACGGGTGAAGTGTTAGAAGCGATTGATAACTGTTCATTGTCCTTGTGTTGCAGAAAAGCTGAAGGTAAAAGGCACGCTTCAGTAAGGCATCATTAGAGGAATAAATTGAGGGAGCGAAGGTAGCAATAGTGGTCCAAGCAAGACAGTTTTGTCCTTTCCTGATCAAGGTTTCTAAGAAAATTCAGAGGTAGAAATATGGAGTGAGAGTCTAATTCTGCTGCTTTTACTGAGTTGCGGTACACTTTGCAACTGCAGGTGCTTTGCCCAGACTGGGGGCCGTAATTTGTATTTTGGAGATATTCCTGTATCCATTGAGGGGGCCTGTCAAAAGCCAAGTGAACAAAGCACCTAAAATACCCCTTGGAATATGACAGGATGCTCTGAAGCCTCAATGTAACTTGTTTTAGCGAAGGTATATGCTATTATTACTAGCAGGCATGATTTAGTTATATGATTCTGTATCTTTAGCGGAATAGTTAGTAAGCAGTAGCATGGGCAGTATGAATGACTTCTCTAGATGTGGGAAGATAGTACAGCATTAACACAGTTGCAGGTTGGGAAATATTTTTTCTGAGCGCTTGCCGATGGGCTGTTGGGATTTGTGATGTGGTTATCCAATGACAAAATGTGGTTGCCCTCATTTTTGCCCTGTGGTCTTACTTGTCAGGTATGATTGTCTAAAGGCATTTTTCTGTGTTTTCATTATTTTGGTTTTGGATTATGAGCCAGCAATTCGCATTTCTGTCTATAGCTTAGTCTTGTTTTAAATACAGAGCAAACATAGGAGATCATCAACCAGTGCTTTGAATCAGAATTGAAATGGTTTGATCACGTATTTCAAATTCAAATAGTATGATAATGTTTTATAACATTGTAAGCTATTTTTATGGTTTGAAAATCAGTAGTCTGTATCTTCATTAATGTCTGTCTTCAAGTTCATGTTCCTGGTTCCCTTTCAAGCTGAAGTTATAAAGTAGCCCAAAGGAACTAGAAATTCCTTGTGTGTTAGCTGTGGTCTTTTTTGGGTCAGGTCACAGAGTGTACTTTGATGTATATTTTTATATAAGTTTATCTTTTTTATAATAGCTAACTCCTATTTTGCAACTGGGTTGCTCTATAGAGTAAGGAGAATGGCCTGCTCACTGAGAACAATGTATCCTGAAAAAACGGTGGCTGGCTTGTAGTGTCGGTTGCAGGTTTTGTTACTTGGTGCAGGATTTGATGATATTCTGAGTGTTTAAGTTGAAAGGCAACAGTCAGATAAAGCAACTGTCTATGTGAGCAGGTCTATCACCATGTATATTGCTATGAAGGAGCAATATTTTTTTATTGCTAGTCCATTACATAGAGTCAAAAGAGCATAAGAAGAGTGCGTGCTGGAGACTGATCAATCTGGCATTTATATGTTCAGCGGCAGAACTGCAGTTCTGATTTTTCTGTGGGCTAGCCTGATACTTCAGGCAGATTTGCCATTGGTGGCAAAAAATATTTTAGAAGAAGGTGAGGATTCGCTTCTGTTGCTGCAAGTTTCAACATAGTACTTCTCTACTTTTTATAAAGCCTTAAACTGTTTGTGGGTAGTCATATCTGCACTGCATTTTTCTGTTGTGCAAAAAATCTTTAGGTTCAATGCTGATTAAGTTTGTCATGAAATATGTCTGCAAATCAGGTTATCTTGATCTTTTTAAGTGTTCATGCATCAGCTTCTGACTCAGTTCTCGCAGTGTTTTCCAAATGGTCAACTGCCAAGTGAAGCTTTAACCTAACTAGTAACCTGTGTGAACAATACTTCTGAAATAGCTCTCTCCAATTTCACAAGCATTACCAAAGAGCTTGAAATTGTTCCCGTGTTTAGGAAACATGTTTCAAAATACATTAATAGAGGGATTATCTGCTGGGAGATCCAGAATAGTGGACTTGATAAGTGGTTCGTGCAGTGTGTATCATTGTGTCTCATCTAGATTTAACCTTCTCATCATATGAATGGCTTATTCACTGTTACATCAGTTAAATTCAAGAAAGCCAATAGTTATTCATGTCACTTTTTCATCTACTTATTCCTCAAGCTGATTTTATTTAGTGTCTGTTGACCCAGATTTTGGACCTGCCATATGCATAGGAAATGCATAATTTTACATTCTTCACAAATGGCAGTCACATGGGTACTTACTTTCTTGCAGATCTTTTTAGGAAGCCAGCAGCATACACTGTACTCTAGCTTTCTGTGTGCATTGCTGAACCATTGCTCTTAGACTTCACAGTTTCCTCAATACAGATGTTTACCCGAGGAACCTTAGCGTAATTCAATTAAATATAAGCCTGTTTTTGACCTGTAAGTGCTAGAGCGTTTGCACATACAAGGCTGAAATTACAGCAACTGCAGTTCAGCAAGTTTTGTCATGTTACGTTTTATGGATTATGCTACTAAAATGAGCTCGTAAAAATCTATGAGGATTGATATTTCTTAAATAATGCTTCTAAGATAATGCCAGGAATGGGTTCGCAAATAGGAAACTCTTTCTATGGGCTGTAGTAAACTATTAAGCACTAACTCGTTCAAAAACATCAACCTAGCTCTGCATCAGCTAGATGCATTAGATTTTATCTTGCTGAAGGGCTTGCTATGGCTAGTTATAAAATCTAGCTGTTGCCAGTCTTTCTGGCTATTATCTGGCAATGTTTGAAATGCCCAAACCTAATCCCTGTCACCACAGACCTCGGTAAAACAATGACATCATGTTCAGTTTTATGTTCAGCTTAATGTATGCTCAACAATGCATCCCTTCCTCATCTTGTCCATGTCTGTTAAGGAATTATTGGTATGCCTGGCAAACTGTGTCCTATGCAGGAAGGAGTTAACGATCTCTCCTGGAGCCTGGCTGAAGCCCTTCCTGCATCTCAACCTTTGCCAGTAATACCAAACTAGTAGGGAACTTAATCACTGACGGAGGTATTAAGGAGGAAAGAAGCAGGTTTTAGAGTGCATCAGCCGTGATGGAAAGACTTGGGATTTGACACAGAGGACCTAAAAGATGTCTTTGAACAGTTCTGCACTAGGGACCTGCAGAGAGGGCTGGGACTTTTTTTTTTCTTTTTTGATATCGCATGAGAAAGGTGTTCAGCTCTAATACTGTGAGTGGGATTTTCACTGTCTCAGAGAAAGTAATTTTCTTGCAAAACTGCAGTGAGCGTAACTTGCAATTCTCCCATGAATCAGAGTAATACAAAATTAATAATGCATAGACTGTAGTATGTGTACCTAGGGGGATACTTTTGAGACATTTCAACTTCAAAAAGAAGTACTTAAACTTCCAAGTATCACGCACTTCAATTTTAATACACTCTACCCTGCTTTCTGTTACAGGCATTTAGATGTTTCTGTTGGTGGCGGCTCTCACTGGGACTTTCACAGTTTGCACACTTCCTTATGCGTAGAGTGACTTTGAAGGATCTCTACCCCATTCACTTCAGCCAGGCAACATTTTCTTCCGAGTTTTGTTTTTAGATAATTTCAGCATAAAAGTAACATAGTTGATATTGTTTTATACTGTATGTTTGTTCTGTTTTGTTTCATAAACTTAGAAAACTGTAATCAGGTAGCCAATGCACGCTACCTCCTCTTGAAATGTGGAGTTTCTGTGGCGTGCTGGAGTGTCACCTTTCCCTGAGGCATGAACAGATTTTCTGCTGCTTAGTCTGTTTATTGAGCAGATAGAGGACTAGAGTAAGGTAACAAAGAGTGGTAGAAGCTAGTTGCTTCCTAACAGAGAGAAACACTGTGAGGTAATTTTAGTTGGGCTTTTGAATTAAAAACAGACTTTTTTTTTAAAGTCATCTTTCATTTTCTTCAGTGATCCTGGGAGATGTGCATGTGCAAAGGGTATATAGTACAGGCTGGTGATTTGCATGAGAGAAATACACGATGATATTCTATGTATAGGCTATGTGAGCTCATAGAGTTAACAAAAAATAATAATATAAAATTATTGGAAAATATATGCTTTGGTTATATGTTTGCAGAGGAATGTGACACATCAAAGAATTATCTGGTTTGATCTGTATTGAATAGAATACATTCTTAATCCAATTGGTCTTGAAACTTTTAGATTATTGGATATTTTATTTAATCTGGAACATCTTGATTTCTAAAATAATATGTTTACATCTATGTAGTGTTGGTATTCAAAGCCTATTGAAGTAAGTAACTTAGACATTTGTGACATTAAATGTTCTGTTCTATTTTATATGTCTCGTGAAGGCTCTACTGAAAATATTGGTACGTATTTATCTTAAAGATTATGTCTAAAGTGCTCCAGATAAAGAAGACAGATTAGGTATAGGTTGTAATAGATGGCTAATTATTTCTGGGGCATGTCTAATAGAAATCTGATCAAATCTTTAAAAAGAGCTTAGAAGCTCGCAATTTCATTTATAGATGAATCCATTGCTCCTAAAATGGAACAATTTATGTTACAGTCTGTGGAAATATTAAGGGAAGATAAGAATATTGCTATATAGATTTCAGTTTCTTATTTTATTTTCTATGAAATAACATAGGTTCCGACTATGTCCACTGTCCGTTTAGGTGTATGAAACAGGTGGCCAAACTTGGCATTATGTTATGTGGCAATAGCTAGTACCAAAGTGAGTAAAGCTGGCGTTTTCTTTGCTGTCTTTTTAATCTACTATTACAATACAAAATTCGAAAAAAAAGAACCAGTAGTGCAGCACTTGTTTTTCAGTTTCTTGCAACATAGGTTCCGACTATGTCCACTGTCCGTTTAGGTGTATGAAACAGGTGGCCAAACTTGGCATTATGTTATGTGGCAATAGCTAGTACCAAAGTGAGTAAAGCTGGCGTTTTCTTTGCTGTCTTTTTAATCTACTATTACAATACAAAATTCGAAAAAAAAGAACCAGTAGTGCAGCACTTGTTTTTCAGTTTCTTGCTTCATACATCAGTAAGTCGCACAAAGGCTCAGCAGGTAGGAAGAGGCATCTCCTTGGTCAGCAGTGTAAAAACAGGAAGGAGGAAGTCTATTGCAAATCTGGGTTTACTGATTATCAGTTCATGTTTCACTGCAGAGGATGTCCATTAACAGCCATCAGCATGATCCATTGCTTATCCAGCATGAACAATGACTGCTGTAGTGCTGCTACTACAGAATATGGACCCTGCTTATAGGAAGTAATGTTAACTAACAAACTGTACTCAGCCCTTTCCTGCTCATAGAAACAGGATACTATTAGTGAGAACAATTCACAGAAATTGCACATCCAGGAAAACCAGGCAAGTAAAGCATAACAGGTAAACTAAGATTAATAAAGTCTTTTCTCTGATTAGGCCATAGCTTGAGTTCTATGTTGTTCTGGCATGTAATGCGATCTTTTAAATAGAGGGATGAGGTGTAATTATGAATAAGGATGGCAGAACTGGACCCTAGGTAGCGCCTGGCATAGAAAGACTGTTTAGGTTTTAAGAAATGTGCTTATTACCATAACTCCAGTTGAATTACAGGAAACACCTGGACATTATTTTATAAAGCTTTTTAGGGTGTATGAAGCAACCTATATGAAATTACTCCATGGAAAAATCCCTACAAAGTTTGCAGTTTGTGTAAACAGAAAATGTCTTTGTATATTGTAGGACAAAGGAAGTTTCTGCAGTGTTTCCTGTGAAACTGCAGCTTAAATGGAACGTGTGATACAGTATCGTGGTTAGGGATGCCATGGTTATAGTCACAGTGACAAGTCTGTTTTAAGGGCAAAATCTTAATTTGCATGGTCAGGGTTTTGTGCTTGCATCGATCCCACTGAACTCATCATACAAATTTGAATTGTAAATATTATTCTATTTTATGACTTTATTTAATCTCTCTTTTTTTTTTTTTTTTTTAAATCAAATGAGAAATGGAGGGAGAGGACAAACATCTACTGGGCCACTTCTTGCAATGTGTGTATGGGAGCTAGTTGAGAGCATCTCTAGCCTCAGTACAAAATTAGCTTTGGTAGCAAGATATAAATTCTAAAAACATGATTTTCCACAAGCACAGTTTCTTCATTTGAGAGTTGGTTTCTTTGTGTGTGTGTTTTGTTTTAAGTATTACTTTGAAAAATGGAATGAAAATTGTATGTCCGAGTTTCTTTTTTTGTGACTTGGTTTAACTGATCAAAGTGATCAGTTAATTTTTTTTTTCCCCCCGACAATGCTAAATCTGAAGCTCTACAAATGAATCTTTTTCTCTTGCATCCCTTGCAGCTCAGAAGTTGCATGGTGAGGCTTGCGTTCCATGTCAAACTTGTACAGCTATTATGCAGATATGTGTAATTCCCATCATCGTCACAGCATTCATGGAGATGTAACTGATTGGCACTTACTAAGTGGTTATCAGTACCCTGAAAGGAATGTGTGTATACGGTTTTTAATTGCTTCATATGTCTTGTGTAATCAGGAAATGAAGGACACTGCGGCAGTGTAGGCAGGGGTGGGGAACCTGCAATTCGTCCTAGAAATGGGACAGAACAGGATCGGTTGGAGGTATGTGAAAATGGTGGAAGGTGGCAAGTCATTAGTGAGGAGCTACTTTGTCCCGTAAAAAGATCGGTATTTTTTCTCTATTTTCTGACTTTTTTTTTTTGCTGTTTTTTAAATAGGTGATCTGTTTTAAGAGTCTTTGCTGTTGTTAGAAGCTATTATTATAAATGATTACTAGGAAGAGAATTGTTCACTCTAAAAACTTACAGTAGTGCTCCATAAGCTCAGAGATGTTTCTCCTGAATATAGGTTGCAATTAAAAATTGAATCATTGCCCATTTAAAAAAACAAACACACACACAAAAAAACAAACCCCAAAAAGGGATTTGTTAATTTTTTTTTTCTATATCTAATAGACCATTTTAGTAATGATTTTTAATTAACAGAGTTATTTATCACCAACCAGGAATTAATATTATTTTCTGAATCATTATTTTCTTATGAAAGTATAGAGCTTTTATTTTTAATAAAATAAACTCTTCAAGTTCATTTTTGCCTGAAGTCTGAGTACCTGAGCAGTTCTGCTTACCATTGAAAAGTTACAGCTGTTGCCATAGATATAAGGGACAAAATTACTTCAGTTCTCATTCTGATTACTCTTGCAATTCACTTTTCCATGCTAAACTCCCACCAAGTAGATTACAGTGGAAGTTCAGGTTTCTGATTATTCTCATTTTCTAGTGGGAAGATGACGTAGATGTCATGAATCGATGAAGATGACGATGAGAGGGGGGAAAAAGCAAATTTGGGGTGTTTGCTGAACTCTCAAAAAATATTTTTAGGCTCCTCTCCTTTTACACTTACTAGTCTATATGCACTTTCTTTGCCTACCTTTCCAGTAGTCTGGTCAACATACTAAATTAATTTCTGGGCTTATGATTTTTTTTGGCCTGTAACTTTTTATTTCCCTCCTCCTTTGTGAAATGCTGATCCTCTTTTAATCCCATTTGCACTCAGGCATTTAATGACATGTATGCTGGTTGCATGTACAGAAAATATTTATATGAAATGGTAGCAGAAATATATTTTTGAAGCTGTACTGTAACCATTTGTGAAGACATCTATGACAGTGGCTTTGAATGATAATGCATATGTATGGAGTTGTCATTATAGAATGGATCAGATGATTTGAGGATAATTGATTTTTTAAATTATTATTATTTTGTGAAGGGTCAGGTGGAATTCAGGACAGGTTAGGTTTTACGATTCTTGGCTGAATTTTACCTCTCTGGAGATTACCCTTTTTGCTTACTCAATGGCTGGTATTTTTGTGCATAGAATGGTGCCCTCTGGTGCTTCAATAGATTTTTGCATGTAAACACAAAAAAATTGTCAATAACACCTGTTAATACATATTTTTCATATTGTGTTTTAGTTTTGAAAATAAAAAAATTAGGGAGGTTTTTTTATGCTATAAAGTAACCTTGTTTGATTTTCTTCAATTGGAAAATGGTTGCATATCTGAAAATTCTCCTTTGTTTTTTATTGAGACCTGAATTCAAATCTGTTTATGCTTGTCTTTCTCCCTCCAGCCCAGCTGGTAAGAAAAGATCAAGGTAAAAATATCCCTATTGCAATAAAATTGAGCCGGTGACTGAGACATCTTTCTCCTTTAGGTTAAGCTCTCTCTGACTATTCCTAGTTCATTTTTTTCCTCTTTCAAGTACTTTCTGCACTATCTTGTATTTACCTAGCCTGGCATTAATATGACTCATATTGTCCAGTTATTGAGATGAGTCAGAAAAAACATCTCTCTCTATATATACAGAGTTCTGGGTAATACAAACAGATAACCTGCTATGCATTACCGGAAAAATCTTTCAGCTCTGCTTGTGCTCTTGATGGGTGTCATGCTTGCCCCATCAATTAGGAATGAAAGTAGTACCTGCCCTGTCACTGATTCGCAGTACTGATGTCTAACTAGTCACTCAAGTTAATGTTCTGTCATTTCAGATTGAAAATTAAGATGGTTTGTTGTGTATTTTTTTTTAATGTCAAAATCAAGTACAAACTTCTGTCTCCGACATCAGTGATTTTTTTCTTTTTTTTTTCCGGTTTGAAGATTTATACTGAGAAAAAGCTTACTCTTCAGAATTTCATGGTGTGAATCAACCACTAGTCGTCTATAGGTTCCTATAGCTGTATAGATCACAGGTAGAAAGCAATTGTAATACAAATCTTGTTTGTATTTCAGTTTTGCTCAGTTCAGATTTGTGCTATATTTCAGACCACCGGCATGTGCTTCAGGGGCCCATAAAGCTGAAGAGGAGTCTTGGGGTTCTTCATTCAGAAGTGTATAAATGTAAACAAAAATGGAAAGAACTATATATTACACATGTAAAATTTCTCTTGATAGCTTAGGCATGTTTGCCCCTTTTTATGACACTTCCCACTGACATACGTAAAGCTACTTAAAGTGAGAGAGAGATTTTTAGGGTAGATGTAGTTGCATGTAGCAGTCGTCTCCTGAAGAAACGCATTTGGAAGGGTTGCTGCTTCCTCACTGTCTTCCCAACAGAACCGTGTGTGTGTTGTAAATTCTGTTAATTTTTTCTTGTAATTTAAAAGAATTAGCTATAGGATGCTTTCAGGATTCCATTCTGATGCCTGATAATTCAACTCTGAAAAGTGCAGAATTGCTATCAGGATTGCTTGCAGTGCCATAATCTGTTGAAATGTACACCTTCAGATAATTATTCAAAGGTAGTAATTACTTTATTTAGATACGTGTAGGTAATTTTTGAAATGTATGTATGGAAAATAAGCTTCAGTATCAGAAATAAACCATACTGTACTATGTGTGATGTTCCATAATGGGTAAATCAGGCATGCATCACCTCAGTTGTGATTGTGGTTTTGAGAATAAGCCTAATTTCTGTCCATGGCCAGAGATGGCCTGGCTTTCTCAAGTACACTTACACTTTCAAAAAGGCCAGTGCTTTAGGTTAGACTTCCTTCTGAAGCCTCTGAAATAGCATGTGTATAGTGTCCTAAGAGTACAGCGTCTTAAGAAAGTTAGTAAACTTGTTTAATTTGTCTTCTTACTTCACACCTAGATCAGGGAGTTGTGATACAAAGTGTGAATTTCTTTTAAATACTGTGCTGATTTATTTCTTTAAAGGTAAGCAGTTCTGTCTCCGGAGTTTTTTCACTAGTGTGCTGAAGAGGGTTGATTTGTTATTGTTCCCACAAGATGGAGCTGTCTACATATGTAATTAATATGGAATTTATACTACTAGTGGATCTTAAGGAGCTCTGTCAAAATACTGTTTTAGATCACAGATCACCATTTTATTAGTATTGCTGCAGAAAACAGTGTAACGTAGAACATAAAATAGTAACTCTTATTATAATAACGTAGGCTAATCTTGTGGTTAAGGCAGTGCGTTGGCACGTACACAATATTGATTTCTTCCTCCTCGATTTTGAACATCTATTCCGTGTATGATTTTGAATTAAATACTGTGATAATACCCCTGAGAATTATCAATCAGTACTTTATTTATCGTCATTAAACTGAAGTATAAATAGCTTTAATAAGAGAAAAAATAGTAAATGCTGATTCTTGTAACAGTGAATACTGTATTGCCTATGCTACATCGTATGTGCTTCCAGAATTTCTGTCTATGTTGTCTGGAATTGTTTGATGACATTTTAAAGAGAAATCTCCTGGTCGCAAATTATTTCCCCCTCTCAGTGTTTTAATAGCATGTCTTCCAGTGTTGGCAGATTGGAAATTGATAAAAAGATACCAAGACAGCCATGCTGAACTGCAGCTACTGGATACACCAAAATCATCAGGCAATAACTAAGTCCAAAAAGACAGTGCATTGCTACCACCAAAGAAAGTTTGGTGGTACAAACTCAAGTATGGAGTTGGTCTTGCACCATCTTTTTACAGTCTTGTTCTCACGTTAGGTATATTTGGTCTACTGTGTTTTACTATTGTTTTCACTTACAGTTACGTTACACAACTTACAGTTACGAGTTTGCAGCGATAGACGGAAGTCTCCTGTCTTTGTGGTAATGATACTCCTTTCTCACTTCCCTTTGAGGACATTGGAAGGAGACCTGAACTTGGAGACTCCTTCCACCCTTAAATGAAAGGCTCAAGGAAGCAGTAATAAATTGAACTTTCTGCTGCTTTTTGCTTTAGCATCCAGTGCAGTATAGGTGGTGAGTCCAGCCTGCTCAGGGGAAGCTCATGCATGCCCGATATCTGAAAGCACTATCTGATGCCTCTGGTCCTCCTAATCTTTTTATTTCTTCTCGAGGAACGATACTCTGGAGACAGGTGGATGTCCCTTTGTGTCCACCCTGTAGGTTCCAAAATCTCTGATCCTTTTCTTATAGAGACAGAGCAGCACTCATGTAACCAGCTCGTACTGTGTATTTTGGAGCACTACATCAGTTGTTGAGCCGCCTTCTCATTCCTTGCCCATTTCTTTACAGGTAACGGTGATACGGTCTACATGCTTCCCCCCATGTCTTCAGATGCAGAATGTTAGGTTGCCTATTGAGAGCTCACTTAATGCTGACTATGTGTCTTGCACCTTTCTTTCCTCCCAGGCCAGGTTGCTGCTTCTCCCTCCAGCCAGCACCAGGTTCTGGGTGCAGGTGTTTCCCCCTGGCAGGTGTGGGTCACTCACGGTCTTCCACCACAGTCCTTTAAATCTCAGTTGTCCTGGGCAGCCTTGAGGGGTCCCTTTTAGGCAGTCTGACAGGAACCTCAGGAGGAGAGACTGACTGTCACACATTTGCTCCTTCCAGCTGTCATTTTAAACTGTGCTGGTGAAAGGGGTGAAGGCTATATTTCCCTTTGTGAACCACTTCATGCGTCAACAACCTTGGATTTTCCCCTGGTGCACTTTGGAGGAAAGAGCCTGCCTTTCAGTACCATAGCCTTACTTTCCTATCAATCCTAACAAAAAGGGGGATATTCTAGGAATATTTTATTGAATAGATTTTTCCCTGAGAAAATATCGCTAGCAAGCAGGCTATCAAGAATTGGTTTTCTTCCTTTGGTATGTAGGACAGCTTACTACCTTTCTCATTTCTCTAACTTCAGTTGCTTCTCTGAGTATATTGTCCAAGGTCAAAAGGAACTCAAAAACGGAGAAGAATCTATTTACAAGAGTCTTTTCAATCTCTTCTATACCTTTTTCTTCCTTGCAAGGTCAAGTGCTTGTCAGACACTCAGCTATAGGTTTGTTGAATGGGTGATGATGACCCCAGATCTTGGCAGAGCCCAGCTGTCTGGTTAGAAAAGAGGATCTTGAAGAATATGGGAAGTCATGCTTCTCCAAGATGACCAGTAGGGAAGTATTTTCTCTCTACTCAAGAGCTTTAGAGGCTTTGACTGATTGTTGCCTGGGTCTTGAACTTAAGACTGTACTTCTACAAGCAACATTGAGACCATTGGAACTTCAACTTCTTTTTTTTCTCTTCCCCATCGTAAGATTTTTAAAATTTTATTATTTTTTTAAAGGAGCTTCTCCTAATGGATTTCTGGAGAAAACTTTGTAATTATGAAAGGAAATTAGAGGCTAAAAAAAGCAACTTAAAGATTTTTGATCTCCTTATTTTTTTTGAACGCTTGTAGTTTGCGGTACAAACATGTTTGTATAGGTATGACTATATAATCCTTGTAATGCTGCTCTCATTCTATCTGAAAAGCTGCTTCAAAAATTACCTGTCTTTGCTATTGTTGCTATATCAAGTTATTAATCAAATTTTGGAATTGCCTTTGCCTTACCTTTCTTGGGAGACTTACCTTTGATTTCCAGTATAGTTCTCTGTAATACCTCTTTTCTTGCTTCCTCTGCTAAAGTCTAAAGCTTTAAATTGCCCCTTTGCTCACTCTCATGCTTGAGCATTTTTCCACGCAGCTTTCTATTTCTGACAGAGCTCAACCAGCTACACCGGTAATTTCTCCTGGAGTCATGTTTCCTGCTTGAGGTTTATAAGTGTACTATTCAAACAATTAGTAAAACAAACCAAAAGACCTGATTTTAGCCATTCCTGAAAGTTAGACCCCATTGAGGTAGCAGTCTTAGGCACGTGCGTGTCATGGTTTTGCTTTAGGAGACGCTGAGCGCAGGCGGGAGGAGGCAGGGAGCAGTGGGAATTGCCTTCCGCCAGGGGTCCGGTGCTGCTGCGCGGTGCTCCAGTCGTTCTGGCTGCTGGAAGCATCCCACCCTGATTTAGTTGGATAACTCTGATGTTAGGAATACCAGAAAAGCAAATTTGTATGTTTGCACTTCTTTATATTTAGCAAAGAGTGGAATTTGATGGAAAAGCGATCCATGCTATTTGAGGTGGTCAGAGAAATGGATTCTTTTGTAACCGTATTTGAGCATTAGGGCATAAATAACAGACCAGTGAGGCTCAGGTCAACCATGATGTAACTGGTTAAGCACCTGGATTAATGCCATAAGGGCTGGGTTCAGTTGTCAGTTTTGTGCCATCTCTTTCTTTTAATGCTGATTTTGGTGGAGTGGATCACAAATGATGCCACCGTAACATCAAGTTTGCGTCCTTTTGTTTTCTTTTTAAGAGAGAGATTTCAATAAAGGTCCTTGCATGCTATTTTTAACTGGGGGAAAAAGTAAACTTTGATTTTCTTGTTTGTATTTAACAGGTCTGTATATGATGACCAACCAAATGCACATCAGAGGTTTATGGAAAAATTAGATGCCTGCATACGTAACCACGACAGGGAGATAGAAAAGATGTGCAATTTTCACCATCAGGGCTTTGTGGATGCTATTACAGAACTTCTTAAAGTTAGGGCTGATGCAGAAAAATTAAAGGTAAGGAACTAGTTTTTCAGAGTTTCATATATCATTGTCTTTAAATTTAAAAGAAGGAACTTGACTCTTTTACTGAAGAATAAGAATTTAGTGATTATCACATACACTGTGATGTCTGCAACAATTTTTAAAAAGTGGATTATTTAGGATTTGTGACTAGAGCTGTGTTGCCTGATCCAGTAATTTACATTTACAAAGCTGAATATTTTATTAGGTCTAATTCTGATTTTTCTGATGTTTTTTTTTAATGTATGTTTTCAGGAAGTGTTACCAAAATTATTTTGCCCTTTTTAAAGGCTTTCTCAGAGGGTAAAGAACAACAAATGGTAAAATACTTCTTACATAGGTCTTTTTCTAATCATGTGTTTATATGTCAGACCTTAGAAAAATTTAAAATCTTGATCAGAAAAATAAAAATACTGCAACTATGCATGAAAAATGAATTTTCTTTATTCTGTAATGAGTAGGAGAGTAGGTGGAGTTAGTAGTTTGAAATGAGAACTGAGATTTACTCCCAAATCAGAACGCAGAATAGTGAATTATAAGATCCGTCCCTTTTAGCTCTCTTTACACTTTTGAGAGCAAAATATGCACGCCAGACAGAATGAGCATAGTTCATCAGAGGTTATGATTAGAAGAGCATTATATAAAGGATATTCAGATAACAAGAGACCAAATACAGCGTCAATGAGGTCATTGAGCATCTTTGTTCAGAAATTAATGAGATTTTTAATAAACTAGAATGTGCTTCCTTATTATGATGACCTAATGAGTCACTTACTATGTGGGAAAATCTGAGGTCGAGCTTTGCCTGCACCTGCAGCATTAAAATGTTGCTGTGGTTTGGAGATTTCCACGTTTGATGTTAATCAACCACCCAGTGTTTGCATTCAGCAAAGTATGAATGTTTAATTACCATAAAATGCAGTCACCATTTCTTACAGACAATGAATGGCCCATAGAGCTCATTGAGGTTATCAAAAAGGGACCAGTGGTCAATTGGGTCAATGATTTGAATTGTTTGACAGACCTACTGAAACAAGGAAAGTTCAAAAATCCCAAGTAAATTTGAGAAATTTGCCACAGAATCTGTTAGAAAGAACTGTCATAAGTAATTGAAGTTAACAAAAGCCCTTTGCGATCAAAAGTTCAAGTTCAAGCTGTAGAGTTAATTTGAATTTGCATTTCTTTGTTCTAAGTTTCTCATGAAGCATGATCTGATTACAAGGGTGAGCAGTCACATCAGGGCAATATATGCATATTTGTCTAACAAAGGTGAAATTATTTTTAAGGTCCAAGTTACTGATACCAACCGAAGGCTTCAGGATGCTGGGAAAGAGGTGAGAAAATGGTTCTTCCTATATGGGCATTATGAATTTTTGTAGCAAATTAAATTTATTTGCATAATTTAATTGTGATTTTCTTTCTTTTTTTTTTTTTTTTTTTTTTTAAATCCAAGGTGATAGCCCAAACAGAGGAAATCATCCGATGTAGAGTTCAGCAACAGAATATCACAACAGTTGTGGAAAAACTACAGTTGTGTCTTCCAGGTGAGTGACCTATAGCTATATATGATGGCAAATTAAATAAAGTAAGTCACAATAGCCAAAATGGAAAAGAATTTTATTTTTTAAGTTGTGGTCCTGCAATATCCATTTTAACAAAAAAATTAACTGATTTTAAGAAGATGTCAGCACATAGGTTCCATGTCTTTTACAATATTTGACACGGAGCAATTAAGCCACTTCGTGACAAGACAGTGAGACAGATATAAATAATGCAAACAATGTAGCCACATACAGCTTTAAATGAAGTAATATTTTTTAATATGATAAACAATGAATTTGTTGCTTAAGAGGGTGGTTTTTACTGTTTGAATTCCAGGGAAAATCCTAATGATTCTATTTCAGTGTTGTACTTTTAGCTCTGTGTCATTACAGGCTTTTTTTTATAAAACATAAGGGCTCTAAATGATATTTCAGAAAGGTAATATTACAGGATTGCACACAGCTCTATAAGGGTTTTATCCTGTTTGTGATATTGGCGTAAAAGCAGATTTGAGAATTTTACTTTTTTAAAGTCTCGTTGTTGTCTTGTTATGAGTACAGTAGGTGGTACTGTTGCCATTTAATGGAGACAGGTCATAGACTGGTAATGCAGATAAAGTTATGGTATGTAGTAAGTGAGTGAATATGCCTGATATATATAGTGTCTACCTATATATAGGTAAACACTATATGTTTAATCTTAATTCTTCTTCATTTAAAAGCTGTTAAGAGTTCAGTTCTTTTTTCTTTCTTAGCTGCATTCTAGAATTTTTTTTGCTAGTTTTATCACATTTATGTTACAGTAGGAATTAAATAAGGTAAATTTAGCATATCCTTTTCTATGGTTTATTTTGTCCGTTACAGTACATATTTTCCTCTTTCATTAACTAAAACCACAATAAGATCCATGGGTTAATCTGCTTGTTTTTATGCAGTGCTGGAAATGTACAGCAAACTAAAAGAACAGATGAACGTAAAAAGGTGAGTGAACTTATTTATCTGAGTAAAATATAACATTTTTAAGTAAACTGATAGAATAGCAAACACTAATGTAGACAGGTAAGTATTCTAAGTCCTGTAGCTTGGTACGTGTAGTCTTCTTTTCATGATACCTTGTCTGTGTTTCAAGAATGTCACTGCAAGTGAACAAATGTTATATAAAGACTTTTAGGAGCTTAGTGATTGCCATGGAAGAATAATGTTTACTTAAATAAGCATGACATGCAGTGAAGTTATGATTATAAAATGTGAAGTGTATTTTTTTTTTAATACTTAAAACAGTTTAAGAAGCAAGAATAATAAGATCCTTAGGGAGTAAAGGTCTTTCAGAGTACATTAATACCTGATTAATCTATCATGATGTATTTAAATCAAATTCATAATCCAAGAAAAAAGGACATTTCACTCCTTTCTTTAGGCCTATCTGGTATCTCCATGCTAATCTTTTGTGTACATAGGACTATGAGAATGAAGTGCAGAAAATATGTGTTGTGGTTTGGTTTTTTTTTTTTCCCCCCTTTGTGACAAATTAACTCAATTAAAAAAAAATTAAAACCATAATTGAAAATAAATTTCTAGAATAATGGTTTCTGACTGGTACGTGACCAGTTGCTCCTTCCTCTGTTGTGTCTTCATTTTCCATCTTCTCAGAGAGCTACTCACTGCTGTAACCCCAGTATCCCCAGTTCTCTCTCCATGGCAGCTTGGCTGCCCGTGCCCCCCTGTAGCTGTCATCCTGTCCCACTGGGGCTGATGCTGCTGCCTTGCACCTCATGCACACCCACCCCAGGAATACTACTACTGCTGTCATCTTCTTCCTGATTTCTACAGCATCATTGCCACCTTCATCCCTGCCTGCTTTTCATACAGCCTCAGTCACACCTATTGCTCTGTCTCTTCCCTTACTGGATTCATGATCATTGTCATTGCCTCTTTGTGTCCTGGCACCACTGCAGGAAGCTCCTGCTAACAAGTCTGTCTGGACCTGACTGTTTCCATTTGGAACTAGCTATGCATAGTCAGGTGTCTACAGGGCTACTATGTAATCTAGATTTACTTTTGGACTGTTTGTCTGGGTAGCCAACACCTTCTGCCACACCGCTGGACATCTGAAAATCCTCAACAATGGCAACTGTGTTTAAGTAAATCAGCTCTAAAGCCTGTGTGCGCACATGTTCAAAGTGCATCAGATCTACTGTACACATCAGATCAATCAGCATTGCAGCAAATCTGATGCATCTTCGACAGTGGTATATGTGCTACATGGTACCTGTGCCCACATGCTGTCTGGGAGGTCTTCTGCAGAAATACAAGAGCTTTAAGAATAACCTAGTAGCTATAGCACTATGCTGTCTCTTATTACAATCAAAGGTTGCTGGATGTGAACTGGTGTGGTAGTTCTTACCAGCTTGACTGCTATACACTGTTTCCTCTGAACAGGACACTGGTTTGACATCTGCTTAGAGTGGCTGGCAGCGGGTTGTTGCAGTGCTCTTAGAGCAGCTCAGCAGAAGGATGTAGACAGTCCAGTGCCCTTGTTACTCTGGTCAGAGAACAGACTGCAGGGTGTGCTGTCTGAATCGCACCGCTTCCTTCTGCAAGGTGGTCAGTAGTGTGCGCTACGTTTAGCATGTTGAAAATATGGCAACACTGGGATCAAGGCCTGCATTCTGCCATTCCCTTGCTCTATCAGGCAAGACAAGCAGTATCCCGGTTTTAGAATTGCAAGGGAAGTTATAATTCCTAATGTCATTATGGAAAGATCACTTAGGTGAGATAAAATTGCAGACGGCTTTTAGCATTTTGACTCTATGTTTGCTAGTAGTTTTGTAGAGTCCACTGATGGTTGATGTGCTAAAACTAAATTTCTATTATTTAAGAGATTCAGATCTGATAATTCTCCTGTGGAAGGAGTTGCCAGACAGGAAGTCTTAGAAGTCAAAGGACAATATACTGAATTGAGGGGTTTGGACATGTCATTGTCATGCTATAAAAAGATCTAAGGGAGAGGGGAGATGCCATAGCTTTGATGTACCATACCTTGAAATCACATGGAGTGCAGAAGGTTTAGACAATGCTGCAGGCTACTGCTCCAGCTGAGATATCTTTCATTAGCTACGCTACGGTTACTACTTTGCCTGTGACTTGCAATTCCCTATAATAGCCTAGAGGTGGCTATCCCGTGGAACTTGCAGGTAATTCAAATGGTAATTTCCTTGTGGCTTAGCAGGGAACAAATCCAAAGAGTGACATGGAGTGCAGAAGGTTTAGACAATGCTGCAGGCTACTGCTCCAGCTGAGATATCTTTCATTAGCTACGCTACGGTTACTACTTTGCCTGTGACTTGCAATTCCCTATAATAGCCTAGAGGTGGCTATCCCGTGGAACTTGCAGGTAATTCAAATGGTAATTTCCTTGTGGCTTAGCAGGCAACAAATCCAAAGAGTGTGTATCCTGGCCTTTAACGCTACGTGATTGAGCAATAGCAAGGACATCCATAGCATCAGTGCAAAGACCTGGTAGCTGATGTGTGCAGGTACAAGGAATTTCAAAACTGACCTTCCTAAGTTTTGCTGTGAAGCTTTCCTGGAAGAGTCAGAGAGAGGAGCATTCACAATCCCTGTCTTAACAAAACAATGAGGAATGTTTATTTTAGGCAAAGATCTTTTTTCTCATAAACCTTCACTGAGGTTTGTTAATGAGGCAAAGCTTTCATTGGTCTTTTAAAAAAAGACCTCTTTTCTTTTGACTTTCTCTGCTTTTGTTTTTTAGAATATGTTTTCAATATTCCGTTGTCTTACAGTCTTGCACTATGAATTTCTAATGTTTAAAGGAAGGGAAGGAGAAAGTGTGGATATTCTGTATTTTGGGGGGGACAGTTGTTTTAGGATAAAGATTGGAATTCCATTTCCTTTTCTCCATGGCAGACACCTTTTAGGATAATGCAGGATTTTGGGTCTGGCATACATACTGGTTTATGCAGATGGAATGGAGGTTTACTGAGGAGTCCAAAAAGCCATCTATTGATAGCAACTTTTGGCCCCTACAAACATGGGCTATGTTTGAACTGATGACCTAGAGGTGAAAGGCTCTGTATCCTATTTATCTGTCTCCTGAGCCATGCATAACACAAGTTGACAAGAACTATAGTTGTGAGAGGAAGTAGCTGCAGAACCTGCTCTAAACAGACACAATTGGCTGGAAAGAGTTATGGAGAGTTTAAAGTCTTAGCTGAGGAAGCACAAGGGAGAGGCGTGGTTTCTCCACTGCTCTCCAAAACACCTAGTGGGGGCTATGCATTTAGACTGAGCTACCTAGATCTTTAATTTTAAGTCAGAGATAAGACCATCACACATTTTATACAGCTCTGTTACCACGGCCTATGTGTTTGGATTTTGATATGTGTCTCTGGAGAAAGTTCCCAGCTGCTTCAAGAGATTGTGGTCTAATTGGGAATTGTTAGAACTGGTGTTTTTTGCAAGTCTTCTTCCACAATGAGTATTAAAAGAAAAAAACCAAACCCGCCATACAATGAAAATAAGTAAATAAATCAATCTGCTAAGGTTGTTGCTGAATCTTCTTGAATCTACTGTGAGAAGGACTAAAGAAAGAGTATGGTCTTTCAGAGTGAGCTTTTTGCCCTGAAAGACCTGGATTTGTTTTCTGACCCTACTATAAGCTTTCTTCCGAACTGTGGGAATGACAGAGTTGATTAGTTATTTAGGTTACTAAGTCTCACTGAGACAGTCATGCAGGCTTTCTCTGCCTAAACCTTCCAAGCATTCAAATAAACCCGAAGACATAAAGGATGCAAATAGGAAAACGTCATAATTTATATAATTTGGTTCTACCCATGTCTGTATGGAAAGATACCGGAACAGATAAAACCGGTGGTGATTTGATTTTGGGTTTCTGCATTGTTTTGGAACCATGTTAAACTGAAGTACTGGATTTTACCAACTGCAAATCAGTACTTCCCATGGATCTGGCAAAAACCGCCATCAAAATATATATTTGATACAGAACTGTATCTGCTTTCTTCCTCACTGTTCTCACAATCCTGTTTGTTCTATAATTCCTATTTTTAAAAAAATCTCCTATTACATCATTATGGATGAAAAAGGTGTTCCACAGATCTTGGGTCTTTTTGCACAGCAACTCTTTAATCTGATTTTCAGAAATATTGAGCTTTTGACTCATTTTACAGAAGTTTCAGAGTTAGTAGTGCCTTGATCTCAGTCTGTGGTCCTTTGGGGCAACTGATAAAATTGGTATGCTGGGGAAGTTTAAAAATCAGGTTTAGAATTGTTAAGGCAACTGGATTTAAAACCAAATAAATAGTTGTTCCTGTGGTGAAAGATTTTCAATTACAACTTCAATATATCATCTTCAAGATCTCTGTGAATATTACTTTTCCACTGTATTACTGAAAAACTCCAATGAGCTCCCTTAAATTTGTTTGGTAGAGTACAAAAAGTTTTTGTAAATATTTAATTAACGGAAATGTAGTAAGCCGGAATATACAGTATTTGCCTCTGAGGGAAGCACAAAAGTTGGAGAAGAACACTATTTTTTCTTTGTAAATTAAGTTTGTTTCCTTAATTAAAATAATATGAGAATTTTAAGGTTATTGTCTCTCCTCTTGGT
>NW_009216934.1:44627-67609 GCF_000690835.1 Fulmarus glacialis | reverse complement strand
GGGACATGACTACATGTTTCTTTACTCAAAAGGCTTGTGTACAAATGTGTTATTCTCAGTAAAATTCACAGCCTTTGAGTTCATCTTGCTCCTGTCCTATGTAGCTTCTTGACTGCTCTAGTTTAACTTGGAGGGGCTTTTTTAGTAAGTTACGGTATTTCTCTTAACTGCTTCCGATCTGCGACACTCTGCTGATAAAACTCTTAAAAGTTCTCTCTGACATTTAAAACATAACTTAATACTTTGTGTACACTAAAGTAATGGTCATTTTCTTTTTCTTTTGGATTTTTGGTGTGTTGATGTTTCAAATTCTAATACAGACCTGACTACTCTGTGCCTGGGACTTGGCTCAATTTTAGAATAAGGTGATGCAAAACACTAGTATTAATCTTCTGGGGTTTTTTGTTGGGGTTTTTTTGTTTGTTTGTTTTTCCAGTCCTGCTTCTTGCTGGTTTTAAAGGTTTCCATTTTTATAGTTTGGAGATGTTAGTAAAATCCATCTTACAGTTTTCTGGTTTTGATAACAAGATGGATCGGTTCTGGAGGGTCTTATCATATGACCTCTATTGGTGTTTCAAACCTGTGTCTTCAGTTTCAAAGCTTACATTATAAATTTTGCGTTGGGGAACATATTCTTACAAGATTAGCTCAGAAGAATAGACAGAGGACTGCTATGTTTATATGAAAAAAAAAAAACATTGAAGGTATGTCTTTAACTCATTTATAGTCAAATGGGCAATCTTTACCTTATATGATTGATAATATATGATGGGAACTAATAATACTGTTGTCAAACTCTTCAGCATTGAGTCAAATCTGTGGAATTTAAAGCAAAATATACAAATACATCGTTCCATGAAATGATATGCAAAACTTTTTGGTTTAAATTGTGACCTGCAGATGACCTTCAAATTAATAAGACTTCAGTGCTTTATCAGAACAGATGCTAAAAGGGCAAGGTCCTGGGCTCCATATATATATAATTAGTAAGGGAGTCCAGAGTGGATTTAAAATGGATTATGTTAATTCTGATCTTAGAGACAGCAGTCAAAAACCTTCCAGATGAACTAACAGTGTTCTGATAAGCTGATCTGTATAATTTAAATAAAAACCTTTTATACGATTTTGATGCTATTATGGGTTTATTCCCCAGAAGTCTCACCATGTGGCACTTTTGGTCGTTTACTATTTAAAAAAACAAAACCCACACACATAAAACCCCCAGGCCCCTTCTTATCTGCAATATTCCTGTTGCCTTATGTATATTTTATATAAACCAAGTATATAATAAACAAAAGCTCCTAATTTACACTTGAAACCTCTTTATTTGCAGTCTCCTGAAAGCAGTTTTGTTCTGGGATAAAAGAGAAGATTTTTCCCATCCTCCAGCTATGCTGAACTGGTAGCTTAGAAATGTCTTGATTGAGAAAACTCGAAACAATGTGTTTATTTCAGAATGGAACAAGAAGTTGTGACTGAAGTATTAGTAATTTATTATTGCTTGCCCACAGAAGGGGAGCTAGCACCTTGAATTGTATTTCAGTTTGAAAGTGTTTACTCATTATATCTACAAAGTGATCCAGAAGCAAAAGAACTCGAAAGGACACTTTTCCAGGTTTTCTTGAACATTTGAAGGGACTTCGCTCATATTCAGCTTTTCCCTTTCAAAATGATTTGGTAATTTTCCAATACTGATTGTGTAGGACTTTCAGGAAGAAAAAGGAACTGAGGTTTTAATACAAAAAGCTAAAAATGAGCTAAGGATATTACTCTGTATTTGTGGAAAGAAAGGGTTGGAACTAACAGCAAGTTAACTTAGTCTGATTTCAGTTTTTCTACTTTTCCCATTCAAGACCAAGCTAGAAGGCATCAGTTCACCTTATTCTGTTATAATAGGCCAAACTAAATGCATTTTTCCAAAAGCTTCCTGGGCTGAGTGGCTGGTAAGAATACTGTGTGAAGGAAAATTATTGTTACATCTACAATTAATTGCTGTCCTATTCATGTTTAACCTGTTTGCTACACCTTTCTTTAAAATGTTGTTGACATCACAGATTTGTTCATCATGGTGGTTTTGTTTATTGCCTTCTTAGTTTAGCCATCTATCCTAGAATTGGCCCACTTCTATTTTGCTTCATCTTTTCGATAAAGTAAAAATTTTCACAAGCATTCTGCCTTAGGAGCCTGTGTGACATTTGAAATTAGATGGAGAAGGGTATTGACTTCAGGAACAGGCATATAGGAGCCTGACTGAGCTCTGAATCACCTCCTTGTGGTGTTCATCTCTCTACTGATTATAAGAGGAAGCATGGAAAACCGATTTCCCTCAATTAAAATTTCCTTCTTTAAATGTTTCCCTAAATCAGCTGAAAGCATCAAAATTTTACTTATATGCTACAGGCCTGAAGTTGATAAATTGTTTTAGCAAGTAAGTCTTGGCCCCACAACCCCGTAATCTATGAGAGAACTGAGAGTGAATACAGGTGAATAACTGTAGTAATAGATAGAGTTGATGTCTCTGTATTTGGTAGTTTTCTGTTGTCAAAATTATTTAAGTCTGTCTTTTTTTTAATTTATTTTGCAGTTAAATCACTTTTTACGCTTAGTTTTAACTTGAGTATTTCTTTAAACTCATTATCCCTTATGTAAAATTTCACAACATAGTTATGAATGTACTGTACAACATCTGCGTAGTGTATGAAGATGTGAGGAAGTTTTTCTTGGTGTTTTGTTTTTCCCCCTCTCAGGTCGTATCTTCCATATTTCTGTTACAAATAGTTTGCAGGCTAACAGAATACGGAAGAATAGAGAAAATTATGGAGTCTTTGTTGCTTTGGTTTCTTTAAAACCCTCTGACCTTAATGCTTGTTCAAAGTAGGGATATACTGTATTTTGTCAGAAGAGTAAGTAGATTCATGGTTTACAGCAAATATGATATACTGCTGGAAAAAATACTGCTTGAGATAAGTGTATACATGTCTTTTCCAGCTAAGGGTGGTGGAAAGAGAGTGGGTGTGGATGTGTGTATATGTTCACATATACCTAAAGAAGGCCGATACATACAGGCACACTTTTCCAAGAATTTTTTCGTTGTTTGGTGCATACACCACGATGTTGGCTGATTGGCAATTTGTGTTTCAGAAAAAAGAACTTGTAAAAAACCCTAATAAATTCAATCTAGAAGGGAAGATAATTGTTATGATTTTAGTGCCTCCATTCTGCAAAATCCTTCATGTGGTGTTAGGAAGCTATTGATCAGAACAGCTAATACCATAGGAGCCTACTTAAAATTTTTACTTGACTGTCAGTTCATTGTTTTTTTCCAAACTAAAGCATTATATAGGTGACCTTTTGTTTCTCAATTTTTCTAAGAACAGAGTAATTTCATTAGATATATATTGATTGCATGTATGATACTGATATCCTATATTTGATAAACAAAGTATTATATTAAAATTTGGTTTTAATCTCTTTGTAGGTACTATTCTGCTTTAAAAACAATGGAACAGCTAGAAAATCTGTATCTTCCTAGAGTTAGCCAATACCGTTTTTGCCAGATAATGATAGAAAATCTTCCAAAACTGCGTGAAGAAATAAAAGAAATATCCATGTCAGATCTCAAGGATTTCTTAGAGAGCATTCGAAAGCATTCTGACAGAATTGGGGAAACTGCCATGAAGCAGGTAAGCCGACCTGACAGGATGACTTCAGTCCTGTTATCTACTGGAAATATCAATGTCGATAGTCTCATGTTAGCCCAAAAGATTTGTCTAGGGATAACAGTCATCACATAGACCTTTGAGTAAGCATGGAGAGCTGTAAAATGCTTGCTAACATCTTGAGTAGTTTCTTCTCCTGGACATGAAGTTGTCAATTCTAGTGGTGGCTGGCTGACACAGGAGGCAGCAGCATGACACCTCAGTAGCATCAAACTTTTCTTCCAAATTTGTATCTGTGTCCTAGACAAGAAGTAGTTTTCTCACTGGGAAAGGAAGGAGAAGTGCTGTATATATCAAGTTGCAAAAAATTGTGAAATACTTTGAGTAGTCAACTCCTAGGCAGTCTGTAACTCCTAGACAGTCTGTAACTCCGCAGCTACTACACCAAAACAAAGCAGCCCATCTGTCCAGCTGGCAAGGATGAATAAGACTAAAAGATAACTGCTTAGTTCTTTCTAAAGTACTATTAATACAGGGCATGCCATTGGCATATTACCCTCCAGATAGGGCACACTACGGAGGAGAGAGGGTAGAAGACTGAGGTGAAAGCCAGGATGAGATTGGGACAGCTGGAGCCTTTGCCTGTTCTATCACAAAATAACCTGCCACTTCAAAGCACTGGTACTGGGCAAGCAGTTAATGCTTTTAAAATTTATTTGGAGAGCAAGTAAAGTTTTCATTTGACTTTTTGTTGGGCAGAGTTTGGGTTGGGTTGCCATTTTGTCATCTAAGGTTCGTGTAAAATGCAGCATTGATTATTATAAATGAAACTTAATCGCAAGATTATACTGTGCTACCTTGTTGCGTTTCTTTCAATAGTAAGGACAGTATAGTGTGTTTGGCATCTGCAGCTGACTGCTCACTAAGGCTTAAATGAAGACAGCAAACAAATAGCTGGAAACTCTGTCATAACTGTACTTCATTTAAATTTTGATTCTCTGTTTGCAATTTATGATCAGGAAAATTACAGATTGCTTTTAAAATTTTTTCTACCTTTAAAATTGCATTCTGGGGATTAATTATGCAGAAATTAGCTATTGAACTAATTTATCATCCCAAATCAATTAAGGACAAAATCATCGGTGTAGGCTGAGAACATACATCTTGCAGTTATATTGGTGTGTGTTCAGTAACACCGCCTGTTTTTCATGTCATAGCATATACTCATCAGTGATGAAATTTGCATTACATCCCTCTTGATTGGTACTACTTTTAAAACAGGCACAGCAGCAGAAATCCTTTAGTACTGCTCTTCAGAAGCAGAATAATGTAAACTATGGTCGGAATATGCATTTAAGTAGAAACAGAGTTCTGGAGTCCAAGAATGAAGTTACGTTGAAGCGAACGTTTGAAGATGATGATGAACATGAAGAAGAGGTAACTTTACACTAATCAGTACGTCTTATTTAAAGTGATTTTTTTAGGTTTATTGAACAAAACTTGCAGTACGCTGTCTGTAGGTGGTCAACGTTAGTTAGGGAGGATGAGGGACATCAATCCAGATCATTTTAGGGGGAGAAAATAGTGCCAAAATATTAGGTGTATTAATGCTAGCTTTAGCATCATGGTTGGGGACATTCAAACTTGTAATTATTCTGGAATTCAGTTGCAATTTACATTATACAGTACCTGCCCACTGTAAATGATATGTGTCACACTGGAACACTCAGCTGTTGCTAAAGCCAGCATTTCTGTGTTGAGGACTTCAGCTTGTGTTAGAACTCTTTCAGCTATCAAATACTCAGTATTCATAAATTGAATAAAACAGTGAGTATTTAGACCTTTAAATCTGGTGCTCTGAAAACACAGTGAAAGGAGTCTGGTCTTGTAACACAAATAAAATCTAGTACTGTAATACAAAGGGAGGAGAGTGTCGAGCAATTAATTTATTGTTTTGTGCTAGAACCCATCCATTTCTGCATCCTGAAATACTGGCAAAAAGACTGATGCAGTTACTCTTCAAGTCATTAAAGCAAATTCCTTCTACCACTTTCTGTGAAAACAGTAGTGTTAGTAGCCATAAAACCTGTCAACAGAGTTGGCTTTTGCTGGTCCCAGTTTGGTCATGCTTTTGTATTCAACCCCAATGTATTTCTGTATTCATCTGAACTTTAGATTCATCAGTCTACTAACTTCACACTCTACTATACTAATTCTCCCCTAAATCTCCAAATTTTAGGAAACCAGTTGCGCAGTTGTAACATTAAGGGCACTAAAATAGAATTTAAAAGGAAGGGATAATTCCTTACCAGTAAGATGTCTTAGGAAGTATTTATTAAGCGGACAAGTTCTGCTGGTAATGTATCACATTTTGCGGATTATATAGTTTTTATGCTTTATATACTTTTCTTTTTCCTTTCCTTCTTCAGGTTTTAACTGCTCAAGATCTTGTAGACTTTTCTCCAGTCTATAGGTGTTTGCACATCTACTCAGTTTTGGTATGTATTAAGGTGACTTCAAAAAGATATTTTACTTTCTGAAGTTGAATGTTCATTTTTGTGTTTTTCATACTCTAATAGTTCCCAAGCAAAAATACTGCTTCTAGTAGTAGTAGTTCTTGTTGAACCAGTGAGATGGGTAGAGTGTGGATACTCAGGGCACAACTGCGTGTTTTATTTTATGTGCACAATAAGACATTAATTACACAGCAAGACATTAATTACATAAGTGCTCTTAAGAATATATGTAAAATATGCATGTCTGCCTTAATAGTGGTATTGGCACTTTTGCAGTTTCCCGAAGTGTTCCGTGTTACCCAAATGTTTGGGGGGATATGATCATTATTGCAAACATAGAAATGTTCAGTCTGAACCTTGTGGAAATCAGAATAGTAGAGCAAAATAGCAAGAGAAAACTGGAGATTGTGACAGACTGTGCCCGGGCAGATTAGATTGGATTCAATGGCAGAGACACAGTAGCCCGTTTTAGCTGCTGTAAAAGAGAGACAATGCACAAACTAACAAGGACAAAAATTTTTTTGTGGAAACTTGTTAACAAATTATTTATTATTTTTTCACCTTTCCTATGTCTCAGTTACTTTTGAAGTCAGATTACTTATAGAAAAGTATCAGGGGCATATAGATGAAGTACTTTTGAATATTGCTAATCCTACAAACTCAGCTGAACCTGGGTTCAAGCATTCAGGCTGGGTTATCTTCTTTCTGTGGAGTCCTTGCAGCTGTGTAACATGAAAACTTATATCTTGAAATAATGTTTAAAGTGTTACTTCACTGTTACTTTTTTTTTTTTAAAGAAGGAATCCAAACAAAAGCATCAGTAATTATGTCAGTAGTTATTCATCTCAGTGAAAAGAACAGGAGGGACAGAAAGACAGGCTGCCAGAACTATTAAAAAAGAGTGGACCATTTCTTTTTGCAGAGGAAATAAGTCTGAAATAACATATAAAAGAGAATGTGTAAAGTTAAATACACCAGTTGACAACATCTGCTTATTCTTCCTTTAGTATAATGAAAAAACAGGAAGTAAAATTGGTAGATGACATTTAAAAGTAATATGTGATTATGTCTTTCACTTTGACAAGGATCCTGATGTTGGATCCTTGATCCAAGGATACGCTCTTTGGGTTTGCACAGAAAGTTTGCCAGCTTCCAAATTTACTGGAGACAGAAAACAACTTGGAGGGCTCTCTGATATCAAAGGCCCTTAGCCCCTTAGAAAAAACGGTTGTTGATGTCTTCAGAATAGGGCTTCTGTCTTTCCTGCCAACATCATCTAATTAATAAACCATGGTAGCATTATCAAGAATTGTGCATTAATCACTTCTTGGAGTCCTTCTCGTTTACCTCCTGTTGTAAACCATCTCTTTTGGAGTTTAGATAACTTCATGATGACAGCAAAGGAGGAGACTTGATACCAGGTGCCTATTCATTACATTTCTATATCAAGGACTTAACCTCACAGCAAATATCACCTTAGTGAATTCTCTCTCTGCTACAAAGCTGTAAAAAAAATGCTATTTTTTTGCAGAACAAACGTTTTCTACTCTGCTTCTTCATAATGAAGAAGAAAGCAAGATTTTATATACCTCAGAATACTACATAGCTTGTGATTGCAACCTGGTGATTGCAAGATACACACGTACCAAACATAGGCTGTATTTATTGACGAGTAACCTTCCTTTAGACTAGAAACTTCTGGACAATATATACAAAGAGCTTTTTTTAGCCCATATATTATCTGAGATGCTGTATATTTAAATTCTGCTGAAAACACCCTTGATCCCTTTGGCACGTAATGTTACATTTTAACTAAGTGCTATATAGTAATATAAAATAAATGTAACTATGGTGTAAAACAACTCTTGATATATGAGCAATATTCCTAGAATTTATAACCCAATGTGAACTGATTTATTATTTCTGTTGATGTAAACTCGTGAACTTTTGGAAGCTGGGCAAAACAAATGCATTGCTTCGGTATATTTTATCTTGCCTTTCCTTTGCTTATTCAGTGAGTGAATCATCAAGGTTGTTGCTGTATTCTGCTGATTGCTTTAGAACATCTGTTTAAAATAGTTGTTATGCCTGAATTGCTGATCTTGATTGCATAGGATAGCATGGTCTATAAATAATCATGAGATATTTTACATCTCCATTTTTGATGTGGATTTGAGAAGAACAGATACTCTTTTTCACTTGAGAAACTTGTGTCAAGACTGAGTAGGGGTCTGGCATTGGAAGTAGAATTCAATAATGGCTTTGTGCATCTGAAAAATGCATTGAATATTTGGGCTGGAGGTGAATGGTTAGTATGTCTAATCAGTATGTGTTAGTACAAATTATAGCACACTGCATAAAGTTCTGCTGCAACAGAAAGTGCTCTAGTAAATTTGCATCTCAGTTTCAAGTGGGTTTTTGTTTTTAAGCCAAGACTCTTTTTTACTTTTACATTTTGTTAGGTTAGCAGTATTTCTAAACATGATGAAATACTCATTATGAACTTAAAATACTAAATTTAAACTTTCTTTATTACATCTTATAAAGGAGTTAGGTAAGTAATGCTGACCTAGTAATATACAATCTCTGTAATAACTTGATTTGAAGATTTTTGGAAGCCCAAGTAATGGAATTCTAAATAGCACTGGTCTAATAATAGGCTCACGAAGTAAAAACAAACCTTAAAAATGCTAAGCTGCTTTATTCTGCTTGCATACAAATTACATTGCGTTCAGTAGGTAGATGAGTCAATGTAGCACTGATTTCAAATGGACAGATGGTTTCTACTGAATGGTCATCTTAATGAGATGGGTAGGATGTCACTTGAATTCCTCACAATATAATTATTAAGCACAGAGGGTATTGTATCTTTGAAGGCTGTGATAGGAAAAAAATCCAAATCCACAGTCATTATGTTTATCAATTCCAAAGAGAATAAGCAAGTATTAAATAAATCTCATGTGTTTTTTTTCTCAGGCAAAACTAATGCAGGCAGTGTTCAGATGTATCACATATTCACAGAAACATTTTTGTAACTTAACTTTACAATGCAGTTAGTTTCTTGAATAACCTAGAGAAACATTTTAGGAGACAATGAGTTTCAGTTATACAGTAATAGATAATATGCCTTGTCTATAAATATTAATATACTCTGAAAGCTGTAGTTTAAAAACATAAATATTGCTTGAAATGCATAATATTGTTTGACAAAATGTAGGCACATGAGCAAAATTTTTATTTACAGTACATTCTGTAGGCTACTTTAAAAAAGAAAAAAAGATAATTGCTGCATATTTCATGCATGCAAAACTTTCATGGTGTTAGCTGGAGGTCTACGTGTGGAATAAATGCAAAATATGTGGCTTAGTTTAAGAGAATTCTACCCTTAATTTAAGAATTGTCTTTTTCATACTGAGACAATGTTCTTGTTTTAACTACTTTTGTTTTGTTTTAGGGTGATGGAGAAATATTTGAAAATTACTACAGAAAACAAAGAAGGAAACAAGCAAGATTAGTTCTGCAGCCGCAGTCAAGCATGGTAACCAATACTTTTGTTTTTGCATTGACTTGGGTTGTACCTAATACTTACTGGTATTTTTATTCCTAAACTTGTTTTCTTTTTCACTGAAAGCATGAAACAGTAGAAGGCTATAGAAGATACTTCAGTCAAATTGTAGGGTAAGTTTTCTAAACGGAGATTTATTTCAGTTTTACTATATTGATTCTTAATTCACCCTCTGTTCTCCCATTGTCCAAAAACTTTCTTCTGCAAGATTCAGTTTCTGCACAAGTCATGTCTCTGGTTGTTGCTGGATCTGAGTGGGGAAGAGCATCCAGATCCTACCAGTACGGTGCCCCACAAGGACCCTCCAGCAGCCTGGGCTCCAGCTGGTGTGAAACAAACTTTTCACATTTTGACTTCATGCTGGGCAAAGGAGAACACCAAACCTACCAAAGTGTCACTGCTTTAGTTGGGAAGGGTTTGACTATGCTTGTGTGTGAAAGGGTAGAATTTGCTCTAGTATTAAGCAAACAACTTAATCATTTAAGCATTATTTTGTTTCAGTTTCTTTGTAGTAGAAGACCACATTTTACATGTAACCCAAGGATTGGTAACTAGAACATATACCGATGAACTCTGGAACATGGCCCTTTCCAAGATCATTGCTGTTCTTAGAACACATTCAGTAAGTGCGAAGTCTTATCAGTATTGCAGTTTAAATCCTCTTACTTCAGGCTCTGTATATTTAAAGCTGGGATAGTAACAAAGTGAAAAATTACACCTCTCATGTTTTCTTTTCCTTGTGATTAAAAATTGCTCAGATTTGGGAGGGAGCCTGCCAAGCTTTTGTTTCTCCCAACAGTATCAGCCTGTGATCCGCAGCCATGGGCTATTTGCATAATCCTCCACTGATTTACAACTCACTGGGTCTTCCAAACCTTCTCTTAGTCCCGCAGTTTAGAATATGCAGAGTTAATCTGCTGTTATTATTGCAATCCTTCCTCATTAGTCTCAACTGACCTCTTCATTAGATCAGATTGAATAGTTTAGCACTGAAAGCACCACCAGGAAATAGTTCCTAATTATCATTCCAAATGCTGTGTTTCCAAAATAAACTCCACCAGCAAAACCCTTGGAGCTATCTCTTCAGTGCTATAGTAGTAATATGTTTATGTTGAAGTAAAGGTATTAGAACAATGTTCACAGATGTTAGAATGTAATTCTGTATCAACTGAGTACTTCAGTACATTCAAAGTGTGTCTCTTAAAGTTAGATTTCTACCGTAGCTCCAATGATGGTGAATAGCTGCATGCAATTTCTTATTCCTCTGTGAAAATCAGTGGAATACCATTGTTCACTCAGACTGACTGATAGTAAATTGCTTCAGAATTTACTATTGGTACAACTTTTACTATCAGAAAAAATAGAAGAGTTTTATCTTTCCCTTTCTAATGTTTGCTAGAAGCAGTTCCTTTATGCAATGTTATTTTTATTTTTATTACGATTGATCTTTAATTTGAGGAATATTTTACGTTTCATATATACTGAGGAAAAATGGGGAAAAAGTGCAGATCACAACTATAGTTTTATCATAGGCCCTTTACTGATCAGTGGTACATGAGATGTTCTCATACCGTTTGATTCATTTTAGAGGATTGGGATTAATTGAGTTATATTCAGCATTTTTTTTAAGCTAAATACTTTGCAAGTTAATTGACTGCGTATGGATTCATACACATATGTAAGAATATGGTAATTTAAAGAATAAAAGTAATGTAATCTCTGAAGAACTCTTCAATGTCTTGTCATGTAGTTGATCACTATTTCTTCTCAAAATGCGTAACTCCCATCAAAACCAATTCTATCACAATCTCTTTCTAACATAACCTAGTACAGACTAATGTTTAGATAAGCGTATGTTGTCTTATGAGGTATTGTAAACCAAACCCTTACTTTATTAAAGTAAGCTAAGAGCAAAAATTAAAGAAAGATGAAACAGGCGTATATAGTTTCTAACAATACTATATTATCATGCTGCTTTAAATTATTTTAATGTAAATATTTTTTTACTTTATCCAGTATTGCAAGTAGTGAAGCTGAGGTGAAAGCCTTAGTTGTATGATTCCACACCTCTGAAAATCAAATTTCAGTCATTTAGTAGAGTAAATAACTTAATGTCTTGACTTTTTACCATCAAATTTGTAATTTGAATTTATTTATAAACTATTTTACAGCGTTTTCCCCATACAGCTGGGAAACTCTCTGAGATAGCACAGTTAGCACTAGTTAGACCTAGGCTTAGTGTTCAAAAGAACGTTCTGTGGAAACCTCTCTATGTTGATTTAGGAAAACATTTTGATGTGTGCTTATGTTCCACTGAAATAAATGTAATTTGTTGATTTTGAATCTCAGTGCAACGTACTGATATTTATTGAATCTCATACTTTTTCTGAGCTTTTATACTACTGATGGTTCATATAAAAAATTAAATACTTCTTTGTAGCTGGACTAAGTGAAGACAAGTGAGTCTAAGTTGTTTTTTACTAAGGCAGTCAGTCAGGTAAAGGGATAAGGCTGGAGAGTTTAACCTTCTGTGCTAATATTCTTTGAAAACATATGTCCATGTTTTAAATCCTTTTAACAAAACCAGAATTTCTCACTTTCAGTCATACTGCAGTGATCCTGACCTTGTTCTGGAACTGAAGAATCTCATTGTAGTATTTGCTGATACTTTGCAGGTACATATTATATTAGTAATTTAACTGAAATTCCTAGAGTCAAATTTTTCCTTTAGGTGAGAAAATGCAATACTTTGGGTTTTCCTGAATCATATATCCAAATCAAGAACAAAATTACACAATAATATTTTAAAAATACATGTATTTCTTGCCTTGGTTCCTCCTTTTCGGTATTATCAATTTAATGTATTCTGGGATATCCAGCTAGCATCCAGTTATTCATATCTGTGCAAAATTAATATTAGCTTTGTAATTTGTGTATGTTTTTGTCTTTTATAAATGCTTTACTTCTGACCTTTAGGAAGGATAGCATTCCAGTTATCATTAACTCCCTAGCTGAAACACCAAATGAATATCATTGGCAAGTATTCTTGCAATGTTTAACAGACGAATTAAAAAGATTAGTTATATGCATAAATAGCGAGTTAAAATGTTATAGAGAAATGGGACAAACTTCTGCTTGAAAACCGAAAGCATAGGATAAAGCATTAAGTAAGAATTTAATATGTAATCTTCTAATCATAATAGTGTGTTTAAAGTACTATAATTTGTTTTATAGAAGTGGCAAGATTGAATAATAAGTCTCATTTCAGAGTCCTGAAGTGATGTGATGGGAATTGAGTGTGTTAGTTCTTGAATTATCCACCCTTTTCATTTTTATACCTTAGGGCTATGGTTTTCCTGTGAACCGACTATTTGATCTTTTATTTGAGATAAGAGACCAGTACAATGAAACACTACTTAAAAAGTGGTCTGGACTGTTCAGGTTAGTATTTAAAAATAATTGTGCCTTTTCTATTGCATCTACTGTTTTTGTCTTACTTCAAGTTTTTTTAATAGAGTTGTAATTCTTGAAGAGTTGATTAACTCAGTATTGTGAATGAATTTTGGGTTGGATGGGACTAAGATATTCATCACATGTAACTAATATTTAGGAGAAAAGCCATCAAGCACTGCTTCTGTTAATGGAGAGAAGGAAGGTCTCCAAAGGGACATTATTGGAGAAACATGCAGTAGAGAGACACCTAATTTAGGTTGTCTTAATGTTTACGGTTAGCTGATATGCATATCTCCCTGACAGACTACTGACATTGCCAGTATGTCTTCATGTTTTTTTAATGCAGGTTGGTTTCCACCTATTCATTGGAATCATTTGATTGAGTAAATTGTAAACCCAGGAATACGGCAGCCTGGGACTGTACTCCAAAGCCTGTTTGCAGACAGAATGGGATGTCTAAATGTGCAGAAATTGTTTACCATAAAATATGCTACATTTATTTTACAGAAAACCTTAAAATTAAATTGACCACTTAAGGTTCTCAAGCTCTCTAGACTCCTAGTATAGTCATTTGACTAGTAGAAAAGTCCAGAGGGTACTTAACGCTGTGGCCATGTGCGTAGTTGAAGTTCTCTGAATCATCTCTATTGACTATATGTAGCTGTGGTACCTAAGTGAGATACCTTGAATATCTGCTTTAGTGTAGGCGAAGTGTAGGCTACCATAATTAATAAGTATCTCATTATGGTTTACCCTGGAGTAGACTAGCTGATCTGAAGTTCCTTTGCTGTATATGCTTTGAGTCATTCATATTAAAATGCTTTCAGCTATTTTTTCTCTGTGATTAGACACAGTATAAAGAGTTAGCATATACAAGGTATTTTCAAATTCATCTAAAAATAGTTTGGATGTCTGAAATTATGAGGATTGCAACTCATAACTTTTTGAAGCTGCACACCTAAGTGTGGTAGTAAAATTTATATTCATTTACATGTTTTAACATTGGAAAATACTGTAAATAAGTTACATGTCCTAAATTTTTTTTACTTTACTAACTAATTCACCAGGGATATTTTTGAAGCAGACAACTACAGCCCTATTCCTGTAGCAAATGAAGAGGAATACAAAATAGTTATAAGCAAATTTCCTTTTCAAGATCCAGAACTTGATAAGGTAAGGAAAAGTTTTATGTTATTAAAGTTTGCCGAAATCCAATTAAGGACACTTGGGACAGTAACGATTTTTACAATTAAAAAGCAATTAAAATTTTAAAAGCTAGGTAGATTAAGAGGCTAAATCACCTTCTTTGTATATAATTAGTCATAAAAAAATATGAAAATCAAAGCTTTAGTCATTTGCTCTGATGTTTGAGTGAATAATGAAACCCATTGTTTTGTAAACAAATGAATAATACACTTTAATTGATACAGTCTTTATGTAATTATAATACAGTCTGCCTTTAATTAGTTAAATTTTGTTGCAACTCATTGGGTTTAGTAAGTCATAGTATATTATATGCTGTAGTATTGCAAAAATATATGTAAAACAGGATCTGTTAGAGACAGCAACTTTTGTATTTCACTTTCAAAATTAATTACTTGTGTTTGAGCATGTGGGGCAAAATAATTATGAAGAGCCTGTAAATAATTCCGCTGTACTACCATTCCAATAGGATATTCTTTCATAGCTTCAGCCATTCTTTCACTACAAACTTCTTTCACAGAAAGGTGATATATGTTCCACTCTTCAAATATGGTTTTGGTAATACCGAAGAAGAAATAACAGGCCCATGATGGAGTCTGTAGAGGGGAACTAAATCTAAGAACCACATGACAGTGGGAGTAACTAGAGGGAAGCTGCTTTATACATGATCCATCACTACAGATACCTGCAAAAGTAAAAAGATACTCTAATTCTATGATTCAGCAGGGATTTACCAAGCAAATGTAACAGCTGCATGTCATTAATACAGTATTGCAGTGAAGATGAAAAACCAAAGGTGGGTTTTATGCTGATTTTTGAGTAAGACTCCAGAGTGCTTGCTGGATGCTTTCCTTCATCAAATTCATTTACCTGGCCATTATAATACTAAAATAAGAGAAAGAGAATGGAAATCCCTTACAGTGTTGGAAGTATACCACACCCCGGAAACTATTTAGCATGACATATTTTGCTAATAAATTGCAGAGATTTTTAACTTGCACTAAATAATTTTATCTGCTAGCCTCTCTCACTCTCTGATGTATCAGCATGCGTGTATGGGCATTGCTTACGTAGGCATGTGTAGTTACACATATATATGATTAATACAAAGCTTTGGCTCTTACTTCACCAGAAGGGAAATGTATTCTCTGTACCCAACAATTTTCATTTTGGCTTATGACACAGAGAGGGATTTCTATTTCATAGTGAGCAGCACTTTTTGTAGGTATTTTATGGACAGAATCTCACTGATGCTTAGTTTTTGGGCTGGTGAGCTTGAGAGTAAAGCTGGGAATCAGGTTAGATTCTGTTCCCAACTCTATCATTGACCAGCTGCGTGGTGCTGGTAAGTCACTTCACATCTCTCTGTCCCTGTTAATTCATCTGTAAAGTCGGGATAACATTTTTTTTACATATCTCTGAAAAGAGCTTTGAAACCTGTATGTAAAGCATAAGGACATTATTAGAAATAAGGCAGTCTGAGGTTTTTTTTCTTGTGTCATGGCAATTTTTGAAGTAGTTTAGTTTACTTCAACCAAATTTAGCAAAGGGGCAGAAGTCTCAGAGATAACTGAGTTCCTAGAAGTTTTGTCAACTAGGCAGTGGGACAGAGGAGAAAAGAATCATTAGGTATCCTTGTTGAAAGAAAGGCTGCAGTGTTACCTTATGTGTTATTAGATAGCAGGGAGTCCACATAGAGGGGAAACTTTATAAATGCTCCAGCATCGCTTCTGTTGTTTGCTGTTTATAATCTCATCACCTCTCTGTTGTTGCCTCAGGCTATAAGGCGGAGATCCTATTGGGTGGGTTAATTTAATCTACATTTCGATGTTTAAAAAAAAAAAAAAAATTTTTTTACATTTACAAGAAATAGATGTTTAAGTTCAGGCTAGTCGCTGAAGGAGCCTGTGTAGTTGATAGAGGGGAATAGACATCCCAGAGGGCTAATTCCATTTGATCAATCTCTGATGCCTTTTACAGATTAAGGGGAATTTCACCTTTGAAAATGTCTGTTTCGCTCCATTTAGTATAGAAAGAGACGAACGTGAGTGAGTGTCTCATTTTTAACTGTAGGTTAGGGTGAATCACCCTCACATTTTACAGGTAAGTTTATCATAGGAGTTGCTTGCAGCACAGGCAGAATTGTGACCAGAACCTACTAGATATTTAACACAGTAAATCCAATCTAACTGGACAAAACATTCTTGTCTGCACTGTGCTGTTTAGATTGATTATATCCTCTAATCTTACTCCCTTTCTGTATTCAGAAGTGAAACAATCAGCTTGTATCTCTGGTTGTTTTTTTTTTTTTCTTGCTGCCTACTCTAATAAGCAGACAGAAAGTGTTGTGTCCTCCTGTATTGGCCAGACACTGTAGAGGATAAAGAATTGCTTCTCTTAGATTGTTGAATATATGAAGGTTGAGACTCAAGCCCTGCTGACAGAATATTGTAATGATCCAAAATAGTTGTATGTAATAGCACTTGTTTTATCTGTAAAACTTAATTGCTTAAATCAAATGAACGCATATTTGAAGTAAATTTTACTGTTAATAAGATGTTTGCTATCACTGTTGAATGACACGAAAGCCTGGCACTTGCACCACATAATTGTCACACCATCTAATCTTAAATATGCTTAGGAGAATGTCAAGGTAATCTGTTTTGTCTTGGTTTTTTAATACACAAATGTTGAGCTGCTGTTGCTTAATGCTTTTTTTTTTTTTTTAGAGAAATGGAATTCTCCAGGGGTGATACCAATTGTTAATTATTTTTCTCATGCATTAGTCATAGAGTAAACAGAAAATTAATTGTTTTGCAGATTTCAAAAATTATGTATTCAATGCAGAAATATCTATTTGGTATGTGTAGATCTAATTGAATGTATTTCTTTTTGTCCTCCCAAATACAATATCAGCTTTAAAACTGAAGTAAGAAGCATGATTTTATTCTTACAGATTACTAGTATTTCCCACGTGTTAGTCGAAATTGTTGAAATAAATTCAAACTGCTTTGGTTTTGTGAGCCATCGAGAGAAAGTAAATATATGGTAGTAAATATATATGCCTAAACGTACTGAAGATGCTTTGAAAATCCAAGATGTATTGAACATCGAACCTTTTTTTTTTTTGCACTGCTTTCTTTGGCAAAAAAATGTTTGCGTTTTTGAACCTCTCATCCCACTTACATCTACCTTGTTCATTCAGATTAAAAGTGGTTTGAGACCTGTTTTTTAATGTGTGTTTGTAAATTGCTTTCTGCAGAGGGATCTGAAATTACATAAAGTCTCCAAACTTTATTGTAATTTAAATAAGTGATAAAGTTCTATTTTGCTTAAAAACAGAAAAGCTTAAAATAGATTAAAATATTGATAGTGTTAAGTGGCTTTCTAATTGTTGTGTTTAATGCCAACCTCTCCTTAGAATTAGTTTCAAGTGTAAGATAATATTATCTTTTATTTTCACAGCAATCTTTTCCAAAGAAGCTTCCAATGTCTCAGTCAGTGCCTCAGATTTATATCCAGGTTAAGGAATTTATTTATGCAAGCCTTAAGTTTTCAGAGTCACTTCACCGCAGGTAAGCTTAAAGTATCAGGAATGTGACTATAAGGTAACCTATAACTTCCAGGTGGCCTAAAAATATATATTAAATTGAAAATGTATTTTCTTGTGTGCTTGCTAGCTGTGCTTGTTTAATAATTTACATATAATTTACATATATAATTATTTGTATTTAATCTATTATTCCCAATGCTATCGCATGTATTTCATATGTGTATATATATAGTATACAATATGTGTATGTCTGTGTGGGTGAAGGTAGCTTGGCATGGTAAGCGGTCTAAAACCGCTGGGGGTTTTTAAAGTGTTGACTGGTTTGAATAATCTGGAGATTTTATTTATTTAACAAGTCATGTAAGATTTGAAAAATATACTTTGGTACTGACCATTTCAGAAATAATTGTGTAGCATTCCTGATTACTTCGAATGGTCTTTCCCTTCTCAGTGCTTTGGGTTTTCTTAGCAATGATTTCTCCTGCAACAAAACGTGCTGTCTGCATGCTCATTCCCTCTTCCGCCCCACCTTTTTCTGATGGAAAACATCACAATTCTCCCGTTTCCTTTTGTCTTGTGGCTTTCAAAAGCTTAGTTTTAATTACATAAAATAACATTCATAGATCTGAAATCTGGAAGGTATTCGTGGCTGGTCACCCACTTCTGCACTGTTAAAGATGTAAATGACTTGCTTTCACACATTCTTAATTGATGGTGTTTATAATTTACACGTACTAATGAGCGCATGTTGACCTCCTCAGTAACTCATTAAAACCCACAAATTACTCTTTCCGAACTGCTGTGTCAATAAACATGTCCAAAATCTCAAAAAAAAAAAGGTTTTGCCTCAGTGTTGAAATTCAGTTAATGGATAATTTGGTAAGTGAAAGAGGTGTTCTGTGTGTTAGAGCACAGAGGACTTGGAGCAACCAGAAATTAAATGCACATAGGGAATTCTTAACATGAAAAATTAACTTTGCAGGGAAAAAATAAGAATATTATTACTGTCAAAGTATTGTCATGTACAGTATAGTTATGAGAATAAACATTTTTTTTCAGCTCAACAGAAATAGATGATATGCTCAGAAAATCTACAAATTTGCTGCTTACAAGAACTCTAAGTAGTTGCTTACAGAACCTAATTAAAAAACCTCATATAGGTTTAACCGAGGTAAGTTTTAAAACACATACTCAAAACTGTATTTTTTGAGACAATTAGTGCTAAAACTATTCTTGTAAATGTAGATATACAGTGGTATTAAGATTTGTGTAAGAAAAACAAGTAGTGTTTGCTTTAAAATGGAAAATTTAAAGAGGTGAAAGATGAAGTATAAAAAAGTATCAATATCTGTTACTTAAATAATAACAATACAGTGTTGGGTCTCGTTGGAAGTGTATTTACACAGGGATGCCTTTTGAGAGAGATGACAATGAAAGAGTTCTGTCTTCTGTATGGTAAACAGAGATTTGCAAGAAATAAGCCAAAGACTCATACTTCTTTGGTTGCATACAGAGCATGGTTCGTGTGTTCTGCTCCTGTCTAGCAATTAGTAGCACATTGTTGAGTTTCTTTTTCTTCCCATAAACAAAAAAGGCGGGGGGAAAGAAAATCTCTCTCACGTGAACTGTGTAAAGTTTCAGAGTAAACTGATGAAGAAATCTAAAATCTCAAGTTCACTTTTTCTATAGTAATTGCAATTGAAATATTTTAGTAGGTTTTTGCATGTGTTTCTTCATCAGGACTCTTGCTTTAATTTGTTCATTGGACAGGATAAGACAGGATGAGACAGTGAATCACTCTGAACATTCACTGCAGGTACATGCGATGTAAGGAGACAGCAGGTACCTACTGAAACATGCTGAGAAGGACTTAGACTGTTGGTGTTAGAGCAGTGTTATGTCATATTGAATGTTGTTTTTAAACTGCAAGAACCTCTTGTATAGATGAAATCAAGAAGATGATGAGGAAAGAGCTCTATAAATCATATATTGCCATCTTAGTAAGACAAGCCATACAAGAGACGTAGTTTTCTATGTTCTTGAAATTGATACAGGAATATTTTCAAGGATATGAAAATAAATTCACTAGTATTTTTGAGATGTTTCATTATCAAGTCAATGTTTTATGAGAAAAATGTTAAAAAGAGAAAATGTACTTTACCAAGCATTACATTAGTGTTCACTGAAACAGACAGTATGCAGTGAGAATTAAGATATAATGATATTTCAGTTACTATGCATTATGTACGTTGTCTAATTTGTGAACTGAATGTGAATGCAGGTCCTGCTTATAAAAATTTTATCATGTACAAGCAGATTGTTACCATTGTTGGGGGGGGAAGGATTTGACAACCTTGTTTTTGAAATTCCCTAACTTCAGAATGCATCATTCTGCAGACAATGTTGTGATTTTTTTTTTTTTTTTTTTTAAATAGCAGTAATTTTTTTAAAATTATTTTTGTGGTACAAATTAGTGATTTGCTTTTGGCAATGTATTTTCCTTTATTTTCCCTTTTTAAATTCTAAAATATCAATTGGGTTTATTTCACTGAATAGGTGTCTGCAGTCTTCATTTTTAAAATGGCATCATTTGTATGTAAACTGTAGCATTACTCCTTAGTGGTATTTGAAAGCAAACTTGAAAACTAACAGGTAATAGGTGGTAATCTGAAATACTGTAATTAATTTCTAGTAGCATTGTTGTTGGAAGAAGTAACCATTTACAAAATCAAATGTCAATGGGTGATACAAAAAGGATTTTTAGAAAAATTATTTCTCTCTTGTAGCTTGTTCAAATCATCATAAACACAACACACCTGGAACAAGCCTGTAAATACCTTGAGGATTTTATATCTAACATTACAAATATTTCACAAGTGACTGTTCACACTGCAAGACTTTATGGACTTTCTACATTTAAGGTAAGGTATATGTCATCCATTATATGGTTGTGTCTGAAAAGTTACATTAAAATCACTATAAATGAAGCATTTTAAAACAAGAGGGGGTGAGGGCAAAGCTGCACACTTTCTCATTTTTGACTCTAGCACAATTCTGAACTGTTAAGAATTCATTTGTAACACTGAGCAGATAAACACTGGTTTTTATGTTATCGGTATGATCTGAAATACGTCAGTACATGAGAAGCATCAATATTCTCTTTCAGATGCATCTTTTATTAAGTTACGAAATGACAAGCTAAGCTTAACTGCACCAGAAGTTTTCAATAGATTAAGCTCCAGTTTGTGTAACATCTCCCCTTTCTGAATGGAATCGAGCAAAACAGCTAGTTTAATCTAAAATGTTTGTATTATTTATTTGTTTTTATTCTACAATAGAAATATCTTGCGGTATGTTTTTGAATTGTGTAATTTAGTAATATAAAAGCGGTGTTAAGAATGTGCTACAAAGCATAAGTTATTCAATTATCTTTTTAGAATTCATATTTTATTTACATGTCCTTTATATACACAATAATACTTGTTAAAATGATTACTAGGAACTTGATTGTTTCTAATTTATGGCAACTGCTTATCTGCAGTTGCTAATAATACTAAGATGTATTTTCTGTGACATTTTTCGGAAATCGCAGAAGTACTTAAGCTTATATCTCAAAAAATTAAAGTAAAACATAGATGATGCATACTCAGCACAGACAATTGTAATTTCAACAGTTAGCATGGCAACATTTCTAAGCCGAGTATAAAATAATCCTAAATAAAAAATGTTGTAATTTTCCTTCTACATATGGCTTCTCATGTCATTAGTAGGTGAAGTTCTCCTAGTTGTTCTTACATTTGTCTATACAAAAACTCTGAAGGATTTTGAAAAGAGGAAACTAAAGCAAAAATACCGAGTGACTTGTATAGTCACATCTGATGTCCTTGGCAGAGCAAAAACCATACCCTCATCTGTGAAGTCCCTCTTCACAATATTACTCAAAAGACTTTAGTCCTTTTTCAGTTGTAAGGCAGACACATGTTGTTAATGAGAAACCTGATGTAAAAATGAAATTGCTGAAGACAACTTGTACATATAATGTCAGGTAAATCAAGATGACTGAGATTTATCCTTAAGATAAATTAGTCAAAATTCTGATACTTGCTCAGGCTGTTTTTTGTCATAATGACCCTAGTAAGCTCTAAATCAAGACCCAGCAGCTGGACTAGCTATGCTGAGTGCAAAGATGGTTTGGTCTCAGGCCACTAAATGGCCCTACACCAGAAACCCTCCTGCGCTGTGGCGCTGGAGACAGGTGTAGAGATGCTTAGAGATCCTTCATGCTCTGGTGGTGGTTGAGTGCCAGGTACTTCTTTCAAGCACCAGATGGTTGTGTACGTCAAAAAAACAAGTTTTGGTATTCATATACATAAAATAGGGCAGAAATTATTTCGTTGACCGAATCTGCCTGAGTAGCTTTTTTGATTTAGAATAAAAGCAAATGTGTGTGCTTGGGGGGTGGTTTGGGGTTTTCTTTCTGTGGTGGATTGACCCTGGCTGGACGCCAGGTGCCCAGCAAAGCTGCCCTATCACTCCCCTCCTCAGCTGGACAGGGGAGAGAGAAAATACAATGAAAGGCTCGTGGGTCGAGATAATTCACCAATTGCCGTCACAGGCAAAACAGACTCGACTGAGGGAAAATTAATTTAATTTATTACCAATCAAATCAGAGAAGGGTAATGAGAAATAAAACCAAATCTTAAAACACCTTCCCCCACCCCTCCCTTCTTCCTGGGCTTAACTTTACTCCTGATTTTTCTCTACCTCCTCCCCCGCAGTGGCGCAGGGGGACGGGGAATGGCGGTTGCGGTCAGTTCATCACACATTGTTTCTGCTGCTCCTTCCTGCGCAGGGGGAGGACTCCTCACACTCTTCCCCTGCTCCAGTGTGGGGTCCCTCCCACGGGAGACAGTCCTCCATGAACTTCTTCAACATGAGTCCTTCCCACGGGCTACAGTTCTTCACGAACTGCTCCAGCATGGGTCCCCTTCCATGGGGTGCAGTCCTTCAGGAACAGACTGCTCCAGCGTGGG
>NW_009216934.1:26982-44575 GCF_000690835.1 Fulmarus glacialis | reverse complement strand
GCGAGAGGCCTCCTCCAGTGCGAGCTTCCCATAGGATCACAGCCTCCTTCAGGTGCATCCACCTGCTCTGGCGTGCGGTCCTCCATGGGCTGCAGGTGGATCTCTGCTCCACCGTTAACCTCCATGGGCTGAGGGGGACAGCCTGCCTCACCATGGTCTTCACCAGGGGCTGCAGGGGAGTCTCTGCTCTGGTGCCTGGAGGACCTCCCCCCTTCCTTCTTCATTGACCTTAGTGTCTGCAGAGTTGTTTCTCTCACATATTCCCACTCCTCTCTCCAGCTGCAATTGCTGTTGCCCCGCAACTTTTTTCCCCTTCTTAAATATGTTATCACAGAGATGCTACTGCCGTCATGTCACGTCATGGGCTCAGCCTTGGCCAGCAGCGGGTCCGTCTTGGAGCCGGCTGGCATTGGCTCTATCGGACATAGGGGCAGCTTCTCACAGAAGCCACCCCTGTAGCCCCCGGCTACCAAAACATTGCCACGCAAACCCACTACACTTTCTGAAGAAAACATTCTCACAGAAGAATAATCTTGTATAGGTGACCTTGTGCCATTAATTCAGCCAGTGCATTGCCGCCTTAGTCACTTGGGGCTTCTATACAGAAATTTTTTGAAGCGAAACAAAACAAAAAGTCATCAGGGATTCCAAAGCAGCTGCAACTTGAACTTTAGGTATTTGGGGTGTTTTCAGTGTACACTGAAACAAAGGAGGGTGATTTCTTGTATTTATGGGATAAAGAGGACTAATCCTATTGAGAGTAGTTCTGTTTACTGTACTTCATTTTTTCTCTTGATGCAATATGTAGCCTATCCTATTGTAATATCCCTTCTGGCATAGATGTTAAAGGTGGGTGAGGTGGAATAAGACATCCTCGTTGCAAGACACTTCATATTTCCAGTTGATTGCCAACAATTTTTCCATTAACTGTCATTTGTTTTGCTACGGATTTCATGGATAAGGCAAGACAGAAAGGTTCTGGCCTAGCAACTGTAGTTAGGTTATCATTGCCCTACCAGTAGTTTTATTAATTTTGCCCTGTCCTTAAGATCTAGGCTGCCTAGTTTGCTTGTTGTGTACTGGTAGTGCATGTGTGTCTTTGAATTTGCATATGTTATGTATAGATATTTTCATGTAAGGTCAATCCATAATCTTTTTAACATTCAAACAAAACACTTAATGCAGCCATAGTCTTTGATTTCATTAAGAGGTAAGATGTTCTTTATCCTTGAATGTAATTTAATAAATGCAGTTGAAAGTTTGTGTTATATTTTGTGCTGATTGCTTATGCTGTAAGTTATTTTTAACTATCCTATAAACTATCTAAGTGCTATTGGAGAGAATCACAATATTATATCTGTGTTTAGTGAGCTTAGCATCTAAGTGCTTTGGAAAAATACAGAATGAATGCTGATAGACACGTAAGAATTTTTTTTTATGGTTTCTCTCCTGTCTGTTTCCCTGGAGAACTTGTTAGCACAACGTTCTCCACTTACAGTAGAAAATTCTTTTCTCGTTAATCCCTTTTTTTTTCCCTCTCTATTTTAATGAAAACCTGCTTGCAGTTCCCCAACTGGGCCCTCACAGAGTTTGGTATGTTCTACTGTTATTAAATTCATCTCCTGGTGGCAAATCATGTCACCTCCGTTCTTTCTAAGTGGTCAAAAAGTCTCCTTTTATTAGCATCATTGATCACATTTACATTCCGTGAGATGATCTTATAAGTACATCTACACTGTATTTTTTTAATAGAAGCCTTCAAATGTATTTAATGGCTATTATTTTAGAGGGCTGTTTTTCTCATTTTATTCTTGTATATAAGACCTCATTTTAAGATGTCCTTCAAACTCTCCAAGCATTGTTTCACATGGGTGGAAATTTAACAAAAAAAACCAACAAAACTTGTTTCATTTTATCATACTAAAAAATTGTTTCGCGTTCAAAATTTATAGCCACGTTTTCCAGCTTTGGTTGACCATTGTTTTCCTTTGTTTAAATCAGCAGTCGCACTAAGCATAAGTAGATGTATTTGCAGATCTAGTTGATAGCAGTTTTTGAGCCCAGGGTCTCAGCATTAAGCTGTGTAATGGCTGTTGGAGAGCCAGATACTCAGCATCAAATCCTGTGCAGGGCTTCAGGACATCCTCAGAGAGAAAAGCCATTTAACAAAACCACATCATTTGCCCTTTTCACTTTATAATGGCGGAAAATCTGGTGAGCTTTCAAAAGGTTTTGATGCAATTCTGTCACCACATTAAAAGAAGAGATGGAGTTAATTCATCTGCCTCTAGGAATTATCCCAAATCTGAATACTGCTAACTCGCTCTTTCTTGACTTGTGCATGGGATTCACAGTGCTGCTTCTCAGAAGTAACTTCTGGGTTTGAAATCCAATTGCTTAGCTGTTCACAGTTTTCTCAGGGAATAGAGCAACACTCCTGCTTAAAGTACTGGCAGCACGCTGCTCCAATTGTAAAGCAATAACCAAAGAAAAATAGAAGGTAGCCAAAAACAGGCTTCCAAAACAAAAACTGAAGGACTAGTCTTACCATTGCCAGTAAATCATCTTAACTGGTAAAGATGATACAATCACTCCATAAATTACTTCATTTTTAAAAAAAACAAACCACCAAACAACCAAACAAAAAATCCAAGCAATTGCACTAAACCTAAGCAGATATATTCGCAAGTCCTGTCATTATAGATTGTTGAAACTGAGGTCTCATTGTTAGTTAGAAACTTTAAATATAGATGGTCTTTAATTGAAGCTCTTACAGTCATAGCCATCTACAAAATTGTGGATGTCAGCCTATTCCTTTATTTGACATGTTAACAGATTGCCAGATTCTTGTGTGTTGGATTGGGAGAGCTGTTCAGTGGAGGCTTTTACTGGTTGGTTTGGCAATAAAAATGCTATTTTTAGGGAACCGTACTTCGATATTTATACATGGCAGGGCCACATGTTTTCTTGCTTCTTCCTGAAGTGCCTCACGGCCTGGGGCCTGACTGAAGACTGAATTTGACACGCTCAATGTGATGACATGTTTAAGCTTAGGTCATTTTGATTTTTTTTCTTTTTTCTTTTTGCCTTTCTTATTTACACCTTTCTGAAGTGCCATGTTTTTGGATTGCTTTCTCCCAGAGGACACTAGCAATGGGAATTTTGTCCACTTTTATGTTGTTCCAGTATATCCAGCCTATTTTTACTCTCTAAAAACCTTCAGCAACTGACCAGTTCACTTTAAATCAAATGTCTTACTTGAATTATTTCTCAAGATCAGTGAAGAAAGTTTCATGTTGAGCCCAAATTAGAACGTAGAATTTATCGAGCGTCTGTAAAATGCTGGCAAAAGCATGCCTTTCCAGCAAGATACACCTTATCAAGCATCTGTATGTAGATCCCATTGCATCTATGAGGATGTCCCCTAAACAAATAAGGCAGATCGATAGCATCATAAACTCACTTCACAGTAAATGTTAGACTTTACCTCTTTCCTGTTCCAAAAGGTGGAATCCGGGTGGTGGCAGAACAAAAAGTAGGGGTGGGAGGAAGTAGGGGAGTGCTCATCACGGTGTGTGATGATCAGGATATTTAAAGGAGGATGAAAAATCATGAGTATTCTTCAGATGTGCAGCTTTAAGACATTAATTACATAAAAATCATATGATTGCTGGACCTCTAGCCATAACAGATAAAATAATTAGTTTCTTTTATTATTTTCTTTGTAAAAGAAGGCAAATAAACCTTGTGTCAGGATTGATAAATTTGTAAGGCTGAATTAAAGGTGATTGTTTTGAAGAGAGTAAAGCCATTGCTTTGTTTACAAATTCAAATTAATTTCATTTGTCTCTGAGAACTTAGATTATTTCTAGGCATATTCTGTTATAAACACTCATAGTATACATTATGGGAGTATTTTAAAAACCACAGCCTCAGATTTATTGTAAGAGAGAAGTTAAAGTATTGATTTAAATAAAATATTTTTTGAATCTAAGAAAAACACAAGACTTCAGTTTTGCTGATGAGTATAATTTTATCTACATTCTAATAATACTTTAGAATTCTGACAATTGCACACATTTTTTTTTTCAGGATGCAAGGCATGCTGCAGAAGGAGAAATATACACAAAACTTAACCAAAAAATAGATGAATTTATTCAGATTGCTGATTATGATTGGACAATGTCTGAATCGGATGGAAGAGCCAGTGGATACTTAATGGACCTTATTAACTTTTTAAGAAGCACGTTTCAAGTTTTTACTCATTTACCTGTAAGTGTTCAAAATTAAGTTTAATTTCAAACTATTGGAGCATTATCTTATTTTAAAATAGATTTTGAAGATAGATGTGATTTTTGAATTGTGCACATGCTGGCAGATGTATTTTTTTATTTTTTTCAGTACAGATGTATTTTCAGATGGTTTTCAGTATGTTGATGATGCTTACCCATGGTAATACTTAGAAAATACTTTCAAATACTTGAATAATATTGTTAACAACAGCTAATTTACAAATAGCGTAAAAACTCATGCAGTTTTCTAGAGCATCAGATGGCCTTTTTAATTAACCATATTGGTTCTGTGTACACGTGCATTGATTCAAACAGTGCCGAATTGGTGCAAATCCTGCATTTGTACATAAGATTATGGAGGTCTTGGATTCTCCAAGGTTGTTTTTAGCTAAATAGTTCTGATCATAACAAGTAGTTTGATTCTAGTTAACTGAGCTTCACTGAAATGAATCCTTGTTCATATTCAAATATATCCTGTGTTATTTTGTCCCGGATAAAAGGGTACTGTTAACCTGTTTTATGTACTAATTGTTATATTCTGTTGTCTGATCTCCCCTTGCTTTAAGACAAAAAAGACTATTTCTAGTTTGATGTATCATCATAATAGTTTATAGGGCTTCAATAGTACTAACTTCAATAAGTCTTTCAAGCTACATCTGCTTTTCATCAGCTTGTCCTTGGTTGCTACTGTCACACTGATGTCTGAGTGCTTTACCCACATGCAATGCCTATAAAGAATAAGTCCTCAATGCATAGAATGTTTTGAGGCTCCAGTCTGGAAGTAAAAGATAATTTCTTTACGTGCACAGCAAGGTGTTGAAGTTGCTGGCATATAGTGGGCTTATCTGGTCTTCCAAATCACATGTGAAGAGGCTGTGATTTTTCAGTCCTTTTTTTACTGACTCAATGACATAACCCAATCAAAATGTATCACATAATATTGATGTGAATGTGACGGTATGAGGCATGTGCTTCTGTGCCGAATCAGTTGAACGTTTTTGATAAATAGCAAGTTAGATAGTTAAATGCATTGTAACTTAACATACAAAGCAGTGTGAACAAATGGCACTGCTCCTCAATGATCATACACATATAGCAGTTAAGGGATGCGCAACTTCTAGAGAAGGATGTACAGAAGTCTGTCATGAATGTATGTTGTGATACAGCTGTTTGGAAATGAGCCGCAGACAGAATGAAGTAATGTGTTAAGAGGGATGGAAAGAAGCTGTGGCATTAGGACGTGAAAAGTGTGAAAGGAACAGAAATATGTGCCTGGGGGCACAAGTCAACCTTTGGAGAAAACTAGTTCATATGAAGAGGTTATTTGGTAATTTCAAACTCTGGTCAGTAACAGGCAGGATGTAGAACTGTGTGGATGACTAGTCTGGTCTGGCAAGAGGGTTCTTGTAATTTTTGACTTACCCTGACACTCCCTATACTGGCTTGGCCAGAACTGTAGAAACATACAATCCTATGAATGTTGTTGTGCATGAGCTGTGGAGGTTATATGAAAATGTGTATGCGGTTTCATTATGGTGATTCTGGTTAGGTTTGTAATAGTAAGTCATTTTCATTAAGACAAAATTTATAGTAAAAGCATTTTCAAAGATAAGACCAGAGCTGAGTTCCATAACTCATTAAAATAGTAAGTGTTTTGGAGTGCTAAACTAAGCTAGATTCTCATATGCCATAGTTAAGATTTGGAATAGTTTTAGTATTCATTTTCGTTAATGGATTATTCTGTTAATGTCACAGTGTCATTTCCATAATAATTTTTGTATGGCTGGCAGAAACATTCCACTGCTCAAAATAGTTTCTTAGAACCTTTTCTGAAATTAGAAATCAAAGAACGAAAGTCCTAGCCAATGGCCCTAATTCTAGTAAGGAAAAGAGCAGGACAAGTAGAGGAATCTCTTCTCTTCCTACCTTAGCGTATGCGATTATGTTAGAGGGCATTGTGCTAGGGCTAGGGGCACTAGCTGGCCACACTATAGTTCTCTGTAGTCTTGTGCAAGGGTCACTGACTTTCTCTGTGATATTGTTTCAAACTCTACTCTTCCTGTAGAAGTGTTATTTTGTGTTCTTTAACAACTTTTTGTTGCAGTCATTGAGTTCCTGTCATTAGAATCTTGTTTTATTTTAGCTGTATGTGTAAGCTGTGTAAATGCACAGGGATGTGTCTCCTTTTGTGCTTCCATATGGGGCTATACTGAATTATGTCTGTACCAATGCAGACATAACTTTTAAAAAATACATCTTATGTTACATTCTGTTTTATGCAATTTGTATTATTTTTATTGAAACATTAGAGATGTAAATCAGGTAGACCACGATCTCAATTTTACCAAACCTGCACACTTCGTGGCATAACTTAGTTGGGGTCTGGTATCTCTATTGAATTACTGGAAATGTCTTGCGTCTCTGAAGCTTTTTTTTTTCCCCTCTTAAGTTTTACATCTTAGTTTTCTCCTCTGTGTTTGTTTACTGTACTTAAGAAGCAGTTTTGGAAAAGAAAATAGCTTTATTCCACCCTGCAGTTATATTACCATTAGATTTATGTTAAAATTTATTAATGGGTCGTGTTACATTTAGATTCTTACTGTCCTGAGCCATTCTAAGTCTTGCTTTAACAAAATATGTTAATGACATACAGATAGCCTCTGTAAGCCAAGATGGTAAACATGGCATTTATTTTTCAACCTAAGTATTTTGGAATATATTATTTCTTGTAATGAAAACTTTCTGGAAAGGCATATCAACAGATGCTTTGTCATTTGAAGTTTGCTACTTTGATATTTTGGTATACAGTTCCTTATTACAGAAAAACATTTTATTGCCAAATTAGTATTATTTAAATTATAATCTCATTGTTATGCCTCACAATATAAGCTCACAGGTTTAGAAAAAAATAGTTCAAGGAATTATGTAGCTGTAATTGTTCTTTTTGGAAACTTTTCCTTACCTTTTATTGCTACCGATTTTTTATTCTTTTTTTTTTTTTTTTGATGTTGACAGTACATCTTAATTTTTTTGTTTTGATTGCCTTACTGGTTTCCTTCTCAGAATAACAACAATGACCATGCAGCTATGTCGGTAAGTAGATGCAAGATGAAGAAAAAGCATGTGAACTGAAAAACTATGAACTGCCTGCAGGCTTATTGCTTCAATTTTTAATCATTTAATAAAAAAACCCTTCTGTTTTGCTGATGACATGCTGTGTACCTTGCATGCAGGGATCAGGTTAATGACTAACATTGGGCTTTCGTACACTGGGCCAGCAGGAGCCCTAAAAACCTTGCAGAAGGTTGGTGGGGTGTGCCTTGCATCCTAAATGAGATAATTTAGAGGAAGCTATGAGACCTTTTGGAAGAGAGGTCAGGTATCAAAATGCAGCTATGAGACATGCATACAGAATAAGGATAGAGTGGTATAACAGAATAAAGAATGAGTGAAAGTGCCATTGTCTCTCTGCTACATCTGCCTGGGGTCAAGGGAATGTATGTACTCAATTTTTAAATTTTTTTTTTATTTTTAAGAAGATGATGGGTTGCATTTAAGGATTCTTTCAAGCCCTGATTATTTTCAGGTCATCAATTTTTGTATAAGGAGTTTATTTTGATTTGGCATAAGCATTTCCATGGTAATGAAAGTGTTGAAATTAATATTATTCTGTTAAAAGTGGCCTCTGAATACTGAATTTCTGAACTTACTTTTACTGATTTTCTCTAATAATGTGGTTGAATCTTGTTCACTTAAGCAGTGTACAGCAACAAATGTACACAGTGCTATTTACTGTTGAAGCGAACAAGTGTGTAAGGCACTTAAAGTACACAGTATGGGAATAACCCCGTTCATTGCTACAATCTGGAAAGCAATTGGCTGAATAGTAGCTTTGTGGTTCTGGAGAGAGGATCTGGCAGTGGGCTTACAAGTTGTTAGGAGCCTAGAGCACATGACTAACAAATGGAGGTTTAGGGAGGTGGATTATTTAGTCAGTTAAAGAGAAGGCTGGGGAGAGATCTGGTGGTAGCCTACAGCCTCTTGAAGGACAGGTACAAAGGTGATGGAGCCAAACTCTTTTTGGTAGGACTGACAAATTCACATGTGGCTATGGTCACAAGTAGAAGCTTGGGAGATGAAGCTTTGACATTAGGGAAAAAGTTTGCCTGAAGAGAGTAGTGCGGTGTTGGAGGAGGTTACGCAGACAGGCTGTTGAATTCCCATCGTCGGTTGTTTTGAAGGCTCAGCCAGAAAAAAGGACAATGGACCTGAACTGGTGTTGGCAATAGTCCTACTCCAAGTAGGAGGCTAGACTAGATGACATTGGTGGTTCATTCCAATGGACATTTCTATGATTTGAATACTCAGCCTCATGTTGAACTGTCAAGCTAATAGGTGTCATGGGCACTAGCAATATTGAATATTTTGTGTAGACATATTTTCTGTTAATGTTGAATAGGTGTCAGTGTGCTGGTTATGTCATGACCAAGCACTAGCAGAATTTCAGAGATGCAGAGCACAGAGGCTGCATTGCTTTTGAAAGGTTATAATTTGAGAGTCATGCAGTTTTTAATGGTTCTGTTTTCTAAAGTCACAAGAATTTAGTCTTTTGAGATTATTGCTGTTTTCGGGTTCTTTTACATCCCATTTTAAGTTCATATTGCAGTTTATAGTGCCATTAGATACTTCGAATCAAAAAGCAAATTAAAGTTTCATTATGCAGCCATTAATCTCATGAAATCAATTGGATGATCAAATTTGTTATTAAAGACCTGCATTTTTTAATTTTATTTTGAACAGTTAAAGAAAACTCATACCTTTTATTTTCAGATCAGTTAATATGAAATTATAGATGGTGTATATATAAGTGGTTTTAGTCTAAGTTTAGAATTAGCTGAAGTTTTATTCTAGGTATGTGCTTTGTCAGTACAAAGTTAGTATTGGACAACTCTTTGGAAAAGAATGACTATTGAAAAGTAACAGTCACAAATTACTTTAAAGTAGGTATTTTTTTATTATTTCAGTAGAATTCGTGGCAGAGACTGGAAGTAAAATTGATTCTTAAAAATTCCATTAGTGTTTTTTAGTACTTGTATTTTATCAATAGTTCAAAAGTTGGATTTTAGTCCTGATGTTAAGTAATATAATGCTTTAGTTGTTATGACTGATAAAATCTGTATGTTTAGTTTCTTTGCATTTTCAGAAAGTTTTTCATTATGTCATTTCATATTGTTAAATTAATTATTCATCTTAACTTCTTAGATTCAACAGATAAGTTTTGTTATTTCCTTTTATGCTGAGGATGGCAGTTTGTGTTATTTTATTGTTTCTGTGATTGGCAGCAAAAGCCTAATTTCACAGCTTGCAGTGAGGGTGAAGGGGTGGTGGTTTTCTGCAGCTATATTCAAAAACTGTCAATCAACAGCCTCCACAGGCTACTTAGAGAATGGGTTTTCTTACCGATTTCTCCAAATGCCGCTTCATGCTGTCTTTGATTGGCACAGCCTGGCAGGGAGGATGGATGAATCTGTCACTGGCCGGTTAATTGTGTTGCTGGTCTCAGCCTGACTTCAGGTCTTTGACTCCTAAGTGGCTCAATACAAAACAAATTAGCAGATTGTAGTCATATTTCTCATTCTATATGCTTTGACTTTGCTGAATGCAGTCCATAAATCATATTGACTGACACCATAGTGAATGATGAAAGCTGCTTTTGAGACAACTAGCAAGGGTCTTAGCAGTACTGCGGAGGTGCTGTGGAAGGATGCATATGGCTGACCCTTTGGGAACTTCCTAGGAGCCAAATGTCTCTTTACCGCAATTGTTCTTAAGAGAAAAGCTTTTGGGTCCTATAAAAAGGATTTAATATGTCAGCAGATTCTCTTTACAGGCTTCTTTGAAATATAAGAAGTTTGTCTAAGGGTTTTCTCTTTTTACAAACTTGTATTTCAGCAAAATGTGAGGGCTGGGTGAAAAAACAGTTGCCTTTAACACTGTTAGCAGGTGTTTTTGCTTGTAGAATAGGGTCCTTGTTTCTTAAACTTTACATTGGTTGAGTGGAAGAATAGGTTTTGTAGATAGCAGCAATTAGCATAGGCACAGCGGAGATAATAGTGGTGTCTCCAAATGGGAGGCAACTGGAGCAAATGTGAGAAGCCTGCTGAATATCTGCATGCTATTGAATATAGGTATTTAATTGCTGGATACAGTAACCACGGCCACCCCCCCTTAAAAAAAAAAGTAATTAAAAAAACCCAAACTGACAAATAATAAACATTAAGAATGTTTTAAAACTAACCAAGATTTGTTTAATTCTGGAAAAGAAACATGTTACTGTTATGTTCATGAATCCTTAAATTTCCTCTTCAAAATGCATTATGAAAAAATGGCAAGGAATTGATTAATTGGTGGGTGGTGGAAATTTGGAGAGAGATTTTTAGACCTCATTTATCAAACAGGAATTTAAATTTCATTCTTTTCTGAATATCGTACATCCAGTGTGTTTTAAACTGGGAAGCACTGAATTCTGAAGAGGATAACAGTAAAGTTCACATTTCTCTCCATTAAAATTCAGCATTTTGATTGATATAGGTAGCTTCATTTTTTCTCTAGATTTAAGAAAATCGAGTGATTGTATTGAGTAGGTATAAACTGTGTATAGTAAAATTCTATTATTCGTTGGTATGTCATGTGAACAATAAGCCTGTAGTTCAAGTTACATAGTTGGAAATAGTTTAAATGTTAGGATGTTTCCATTTTATGAAATTTTAAAATAAACATTAAATGTACACGTATTGATACTTATTTAAAGTCCAAGTGGCTTTTACCATGTCATTTCTGTATTGTAACCATTATCTTGTGCTCCAGTACTATTGATATTTGCCAGATTGTAACACTTAACTACAGATGCTTGTTAGAAATATAAAATTCTGTCTTTTATTTAAAATAATAGAGGAGTACACATTGTTTGCATATAAAATAAATTGAATGTTAACATTTTTCTTGACAACCTATTAATCTGGTTGAACTTTTATTACATTATAGTGGCAGCATAAATAGGACATGGAGCTGATTTGATGGAGCAGTACATTAAACAGAGATGCACTAGTTGTTCCATTAAATCAAAATGACATTTCCATCAAGTATTTCAAACACTGTAATTAAATGAACTGTGGCCCATTGATTCCCCTTCTCATCTCCTTTTTTCCTTCTTTTTTCCCCTTTTTTCCCCTTTCCCCCCCCCCCCCTTCATATTTATATTGTTCTGCTTGGGGAATAGAGCTGCATGTCTCCCAGTGTAATTACCATTGGGTTTGGGAGACTTTAAGCATGCTGTTCTTGCATTGTTTCTTACATTCCTCGTTGTCAGTTCATCTATTTTGGTCAAAAATGTTATTTGCTTTTCTGAGACTTTCAATTAAGAAACTGACATCTCATTTTAGATATAAAGCTCCTAACAGTTCAAGGTGTCCTAATGCTAAAGAGGTATTAGCAAAAGCCATTTAATGTTTCAGTGTGACATGTGAGGAGAGTGAATGCTTTCCATTGTATTGTCTACATTTTAATTACATTTTGACAAAGAATGGATTTTTAAAGTATAAAATATTTAGGGCCAAATTTGCTTTCTGTTACATGTACATGAAAATTCAATAATATGAGCAAGTTGTCTTAATAAGGACAAGATCTGGCTCTTCAGATGTTGGAGCAGAACTTTCCAAACTTTTTGGGACGGTGAACTGCTGTCTATCCTTATCATTTTCATTGCTTATATGTGTTTCTGTGAGTCAACAGTGAATTGATCAACCTGACTTTGCAGAAAACATCTGGGGAACCATTGCTTTAGAGACTAGGTGTCATCACTTTAGTGATAGATAAGTAAAATGATAGTGGTGTGTGCTCCAGTAGGTGTATTACGTAATTACGATTTTTTTCATGTAAGCATGTTAATAGTTATCTTTGTTTCAGTACGTATTGTAACATAGACATCAGTTGAAAAGCATGGTTTAATAAGTACATTAAACTACAAAGATTCATGTAATAGCGTTTGAAGGCCAAGATCGCTCTGCTCTAAAAGATTGCGGTGCTATGAATAGAATGGTGCCATCTGATCAGGTATCTGGTCTTAATTGGTTTTCTTAATTCTAAGGTAGAATTTCCACATCATTCAATTTTTCCGTACTAAATTTTTAATAATTTATCAAATTAATGTCTGATTTTGTGCTTTGTTTTTGGTCTTGTGTTTGGAAAATTATTTGTCTTAATTACATATACATCGTAAAGAGAAATGTTACTAATTAGACTGTGATTGGAAAATTATTTCTGTTTTGTACAGTAGAGGGCTACATTTCATTTTGTAAGTAGTTGATCAGTGACAGCACTGATTTATTAAGCACCTGAAAAGATGATGGATAAGCATGAATATTTTAAATAATTTAGCAACAAGCTTTGAGATGGAATTCAAGCAATTAAAGTGCCAATAATTAGCACAAGCTGTTATGAGAAATGCCCCAACTGAAGGCAATGGTTTTGGTTTATATAAAGTTTGGGGGCTTTTTACGGACTATTGTAAAAAATATGCAGCATGTTGATTTTCATTACATTCTTGCTTTCATTCTGTTTGGGTAAAAAAAATTAAAATAAATAAATCCACAAAGCTGTTCATATGCTTCAGCAACTTATATTGTCATTATTTTGGAAATGTCCTTGTATTTGTGAAGACCGTTGAATTTCTGGAAGAAATATCAGTAATTGCTTTAACATATATTTAATTTAGTTGCCTGATTGATTTAATAGAAACAAAGCTAACAGGTCAAAGAAATAACAGCAAGTGTGATCTTTTTCCTTCTAATCTAAGTCCTGCATCATTAAAACTTCGAGTGTATATTAAAATCAAATCAGACAAGCTGTTCTTTAGTGACGTATCATTTGTTTCTATCTTAAAACCTGTTGCTCTTTCTACTAGGGAAAAGTGGCCCAGACAGCTTGCATGTCAGCCTGCCAGCATCTTTCAACGTCCCTAATGCAGATGCTACTGGACAATGAATTAAAGCAAATAAGCATGGGAGCAATTCAGCAGTTTAATTTAGATGTGATACAGTGTGAATGTAAGTAGATGTTCCAGAATTCCTATCTATATCTGTCTTAACACTGCAAAAAAGTTCTTTAATGTAAGCCATATAGTGATCTTTTTCTATAACCTACTAAAGCTTTGTCTTTTAAAAAAAAATCATTACAGTACAGCTTCTTGTAAAAGTATTTACAAGTAAGTATGTTAACATTTCTGGGAAATATTTTATGAAACTTTTTCTTTTTAACTCAAGTATCTGATTGAAACGTACATCTGTTGTTACTCCTAATGGGATCGTAATCGCTGTATCCAGTAAAAAGACTATAGTCTAGTACAGAATTGCCCAAAAGCACTATATAAATGTTATGCTTTTATAGTTGAGGGAAAAAAGGTCAAATGTCTGTGAAATTTTAATTTTCCCTCTTGAGTTTATTTATTATGATACAAATTTTAAATGTGCTGTTACATAGGGTTTCCTCCCTCCTAGAACTACTGCTGCCTTACTCACTGTGCAGAATAATAGTACTCATTTAGTAAACATCAGCTGTTCTTTTATTCCCACTGTTCAAAACATGGCATCAGAATTATTTTATAAAACTGGTTCAGTCCAGCACTGAAGGCAGGATTAATGTCCTGGTGTTTTGCATGGAGCTCACCGCTGAGGGTGAGCTGTTAATCTGTATGAAGGAAGTTACTTGCATAACATCGTTGTGTTATGAATAGGTTTTAGGACTGAGACCTATCTCAGTCATCAGTTGAAAGTGATAAGGCTCGCTAGTGGTTTTTTCAATGAATATTTTTAGATTCTTATGCTCTGTTTTTTCAAAGTATCTTTCCTCTTACGTGTTTGAAGCATGGATCTCAATGATTTTGATGACAGCTGTAAAAATGGGGCAGTTCTGCAAGTCGTATCCTGAGGTTTTTAGTTTGGACATGTGAAAAAATTGATGACTACTCAATTAGCAGCCACCTATGGGAAACTGGAAATTTGATTTCAAGCAATTTGGTCAGCATCGCAAAGGGTTCTTGTGGGAGTCCAGGGACAGAGTTATGAGGCATTTTTGTCATTTTAACCATACGCTTGTCTTTACTTCTCCTGCCTTATTTGTTACATTCCAGCTAAATTCTGTAACAGGTAGAGCAGGCATCTTTCTGACAGTCCTTCATTATACAGCCTTAAGGCCTTTCAGTGCGTGGAATGAACTGACTGGATTATGAGGGTCAGACTGAAAAAATATTTGTGATCATGACATTAAAGTTTGCCTTGTGATTGCACAAGTTGGCCAAACAGACCATGGTTTGACTTTTTTTTTTACTTCTAGTACACTTGATGTTGCAAATTTAATAGTGTTCTTTTCAGGTAGATGGGTAGGGGTATGTCTATGTGCATTTGTGTATTTTCCTAGATGTAAAAAAGATCCCAGTTATAAAAACAGAAATTCCATAATATTCATAATACTGACACCATAATCATTCATCTAGACAAGCTGAATTGGTGCACCCACTACACAGTCATCTGCCTTCTGAACAAATAGTGTGACAGCGAAGACAAGCTTGCCCGCTACCTATTATTCTGTTTCTAATATTTAAAATATCATCTGTGAACAAAGCAGTACTTCACTACTCTGTAGAGATTAACCAATTCACTGTTTACCTGGGGGATTTCTGGCAATACAGGGAATAAAATGCATGCCTTGCAGGTGACTTTCACAATATGAACAGTTTGTTCACAGCAAAGGAATGAGAAGTCCCAACGAGTCCAGCTGTTGGCTTGTCTCTGGGTTGTTTTCAGACCTTTTTCTTCTCAGCCTTTGCCCTGTTATGTACCATCCTAATTTCTATTACGACTCTTTCTACCATCTTTGGTTGCTGCACGGTGGAAACTTCTGTCAGTGAAGAGATCTTAGTAGAGTTTTATTTAATCTAACATGGTAACATTTCATTATTTTAAGATTAAAATATAACCTTAAGACAACATGTTTTGTCATATGTAGCCGTTATACTGAACGTATGGCATGGACAGGGCATGAGAAACCTTGGGCCAAGATGAGGAAGTTTCAGAAAACCAGTAACTTAAAGACTGAAAAATGCATTCTTTCCAGCATTGTGTAACTTCTAGCGTGGGCTGTACAGATGCAAATACAATAAACTTTAATTCTTCCTTTCTGCAAAGCTTTTAAAGCATGCTAGAAAAAATTTGGGTTTACACAGAAACCCTTTGAGTAGTTTAAATATAATTATGGAAGCTTGTCAGAATAGTATGTTGCAACAAATGACACCTTACAATCTGTGGAATATGGGATCGACACAAGATTTTGCTCAGACTGCTTTGCTGTTGTGGTTTCATTCATAAGGTCCATCACAGGCACATTCCAGGCCTCACTGTGATGCCTGTGATTTATGTTCTTGCTCATCACCCTCCCCCAGCTTTATTCTTTGACACTTTGGGATTAATGGATACCACAGTGACATTTCAATTAGTGCTTAGAGTGTGCAAATAATTCACAACTGTTGGGTAGTTTCCTACTGTATTGTATACATGGGTTTGACAATTTACTTACAGACACAGTGGAATATGCTCAGATGCATTTTGAACTAAGAAGTTATGTGAGATGTAGAAAGCTATGAATATCTGAAGATACATTTTAAAAAATTCTTGGCAATATTCTAGATATTTATTCTGATCTTTAACATTGCGTTTTTATTCTTTCTAATATGAACTGGAGGAGATCTAAATAAAAGCAGGAAAATGTGATTACTTGTCAGATCTTTTTCTTTTCCATTAAAAAGCAATCAACAGTCCAACCAACAACCCAGCAATCTGTTAAAGTCAGTAAGTGCTGAAGTTCTTAGTCACAGTAAATAGGTAGAATGGTAAGTGGACTTCCAAGAAAGGAAGGTGGAAGGGATGGAGTGATCTTGTAGTGAACTCTGGGGTTTTGTTATCCTGCACTGCATTTCTATGCAAAGTACCTGACTTTAAAAAGCAGAGCAGAAAATCTGGAAGTATCTGAACTTTAGCTCAAGAATAGTAATAGTATCAGGTGGTCTTCCCTGATGATTTGTTTTTAAAAAAAAAAAAAAAAAAGTTATGATGATCTTGCTCTGCTTCTAGTAAGTTTTTGGTTTTCCTTCCAAACATTCCAAAAGCTTTCAGTTTGACTTCAGTTTGTCCTGTTCTAATTGAAATATTTCTCCACTCTCTCTACGTATTTTATAGCTTAGAGCAGTGTTTTACCTCTGTATTTTACACCATTCTTTCTCAGTGGTGATCTTCTACTAGGATGACTGGGATTCTTACAACAGTATTCAGAAAAACAGAACGTACTAGATCCCATTGAGTAAAACCCAAAGAATAGTCTTTTGCTTGGGCATTGCATTTCAGTGCCCTGAGGAAGGAAATGGGGAGGGGGAGGTGTTTGCTATTTCTCCAAGATTAAATTCAAATGTGGGTTGCTGTATCTCACTTTATGAGCAGCAAGGTGTACATAATAGAAAATGAGCTTTTCAGAGACACCATCCAGATCCAGATAGCCTACATCAGCTTTTTATTAAGGAATTAGAACTTGTCAGAAATTCTAATTGCTGGAAGAGTTAAATGTAATTTTTGTAATTTTTATATTTTATGTGTTTTAACATAGCTGAATTGTGAGACAGGATTAATTGGCAGAAGAAGGTATGGTTGAGTGGGCGTCCTTTTTCATCCAGCCGTGAATCTGTGCAAGGATGAAAAGGTTTTGGGTCCTGCCTATAAATGAGCATGGGTTAGCGGAGAATTAGTGCAAAGCAGGATGCAGTATACCTTCCTAGCCAGCCCTACTTAGGGCTTCCTGCCAGTCCCTCTTTTTTCACTGACTCTCTGGAGAGCTGCAGTATCCAAGAGCAAGAGAAGTCTTGATCCCAGTGCTCTCTGTTGAGCATACACCAAGGTGATCTCCAGGTGGGCATGCCAGAAGCTGAGGAACCCAAATCCTGTTTTTCCTTGAAAAGGCACTATATTCTCTTCTGGAGGTCCCTCACTTTACCTGCCTCCTCTCCCATCTGGGAAGTCAGGTTAACTTAACTCACTTGAGACCATCCGTCATCTGCTGGTCACATATGGCAGCACGGGAGTGAGGGGAAGCAGTGAGATCTCGCTGGTGCGGGGCCAGCTGGCAGCTCCCTCAGCGAGGCTCCCCTCCAGGCGTGTTTGAACAGCTGGAGCGTCCAACAGGGCTGCAAAGTGGCTGACGGC
>NW_009216934.1:15125-26956 GCF_000690835.1 Fulmarus glacialis | reverse complement strand
TCCTTTAAAAATAGATTTGTAGCTTTGCTGTCCTGCCTGTGAATCAATGCTATGAGGCTGAAGTAAAACTGTCCTAATTTAACTTTTGATCCAAAGTCTGGACTTCTGCCATTGAGCAGCAAAAGTATTTGTCAGGAATTAGGTACTGCATTCCCAGACCAACAGAGAGGCACAGCCAGGTGATAGCTAAAAGATGGGCTTTTGAGAGAATAAAATGAAGACACCTGTTAATAAATCTAGAATTGCGTAGAAATTCAGTACGATTTACAATTAAAGGTGCCTTAAATTCCATTTTAGCAGACATAGCCTTTTTCTTAAGATATCCATTAACGCATATATACATCAATTCACATATATCCTGTATACAAAATGTAATGAAAAGATCAAAGCAATGTATTCAAAAGAAAATGGACTAAAGTCATCTTTACAATATTTAAATTTACCATTCTCGTGTATGTGTTACCTCCCAGCCTGTTTTTGTATTATTGCATACTTTTTTCATTAGATTCTACCTCCTGTAAATTCCCAAACAGTCTGTTGTAGGAAGTACATTGAGATTGTAGGTATTGTGGACACACATTATGCCAAAGATCCTGTTCTGTATACACAGAAAAGGTCTACACAGTATCAGCAAAGTGCAGGGAAAGAAGATGTTAACAAAAACCTTGTGAATACCAGATTCATGTAATGCATATTTTCAGCTTATTTTCCCCAAAATTTTGAAGATTCTGATTCAAACTGCCAAGCAGCCAGTTGTTTGCCCCTATATGTGACAGTTTAATGGTGATCTTTGCGTTTCATTCTCATATATTATAAAATTCCTGAATGCTCTTATGCACACTAAAACAACCAACCAATCAACCAGCCCCCTACCCCTCCAAATCCTCTTTAAGCCTAGAATGGACGTAGGGGGTGAATATTCTAAAAGATGTATATATGACAATGTTTCATTACTATCTGGAAAAGGATCCTTAGGACAAAGACATTAAGAATGTTAATCCTGTTCTTATAATATCTTCCTAAAATGCTGTGCAGTAGAAAATATTTAATTAGCTTTGTAAAATTGTTAGCAAAACTTAAAAGCCCTGAGCTGAGGGTGGAGGGGGAACTGTCTGACCGTTACCATAAGTAGATTATCTTTTTGCCCTTTGAACTCATGAAATAGTAATAATGAAACAAATTCTACTGTAGTCACCTGTCAAAAATGACCCAAATGTGAGAATAAATGCTTGTGCTATAATGAGTGTCCCTGGTGTTGTAAACGCATTCGTAATATAAAATTGTAGTTAAAGAGAACAAAGCTTATAATAATTAAGTTTGGTACCTTGTGTGCTTCTTGTTCTATAGCTGCAATGGTAGTAGGTACTATGTAGAGAAACTATATCATACTGCATTATTTCATGCATTAGGATAAATTCCAAACTACGTTAGCCTGATGAGCTGCAGAAAGGATGCAAATATTTGTCCCGTGGCAAGTAAAAGTATCCCACTATAGGAAGGTACCTCCCAATAGCTAACTGAAAAATTTTGCTGCAGGTCACACTTTTCAGTTACGTTCACTTTTCAGTTCTGTAGCAATTCCTTTGCCATAGAGCTTCGTTCTCCCGCTGCCACCATTGTGGAGTGGCTGGAGGAGCTCAGGTTCTAGTGGGGGAAGCTGGTCTCAGTGTACTGTGTATGAACAGAAAGTTATACAGGATCGGATACGGATGGGCCTTATCTTTCAAGGCCTTGTTTGGGGGATGTGGAAGAGATCCCTTCTGACCGTCACGCTTATCCTCCTTACTAGTGTGCTGCCATAGCTCACAACCCATGTATATCTTTTAACTGTTTGCTATGGGGCATTGCTAAGAATTCCCTGCTATAGTATGGTGTTCCCATTTTAAATGCTGTATTTGGCTGACCACAGGGGCCAGCATCATAGGCTGTCTGTGCCTGAAGAAAGGGTGGTCCCAGTGGCCATGAAATACCTGCAGAAGACGGCCGTGGAGACACCCAACCCTTTAGCCTAGGGTGTTCAGAAGGGTGCTTTCATAGGCCTGGAGATCTTTTGTTCTTCTGCAGGCTGGTGGTTGTACAGACTGTTTTCTTTTTGTGCTTTTAAATATTATTAAGCAAACTCTCTCTGTAAAATGCTGGGTTTAGGGTATGTTTTTTCTACTGTTTTTTATCTTTCTTCTTTTTTCTTTAAAAAGCATCCTTGTGGTAGATTGAAATGCCTGAAAACTCCCCTGGAAAGTTGGTGTCACTTATAAAGTAGGAAAACCAGACAATTCAAAATTCAGACTTGAATACAATAATCAGTGAGCATTTGACGACTGTTATCAATACTTGTCTGTGACATTACAGTGTTCTCCCTAGGGGGTTTGATTGCTATTTTTTATTCCTTTAGTTGATGAAGAATCAAGTTATATTCCAGTTTAATTCATTCTATTACATGACTGTCCATAAAAAATTTTTGCACTACTGTAATACAAGTAATAAATTCTGCCTCTACTGGTAAAGCTGCTACTCTGATACTATATTCATCTATTACTAAGCTATTCTTAGATATTCTGAGATGGTCTTAGTAGCTTCTTGTACCACTTAATTAAGAATCTTTATTATTTTCATTTACAATTGCATTCCATATAATAATTTTTAGACTTCTGAATAGCCTATCTGAATTCATTAGTCTGCTTTAAATTGAAACCATATATTCAGAAGTAAATGATTGAGCCCGTTATTTTACCATCATGACCAGCTCAGACACCAATGTCTTTCTGGACGTTACTTTCACTTGGTGATCCAAATTTTCTAACTAGGCATTAAAAAAAAAAATCTATTAAGGATTTCATATTACTTTTAAATGTTAGTAGGAGTCCATATGGCACAGTAGAGTTGAGCACTGGATCTGGAAATTTTTGGATACGTATGTTCTGTTTCCTCTACAATTGAATGACCTGTTTCTCAAACTTGGAAAAAAATGTTACATTTCACTGCCTCAGATGATACCTCTCTAAAACTATTACAGTAATATCTACTTTGTTTTGTTAAGAGCTCTAACTGAAGAGCATAAGAAAAATTCTCTTAAGCTCTTTTGAAGTAAGATGTCTAACATGGGTGGGGATGTGAGGCAATGGGTGTTTCTGCAAGTATCTTTGTTATTAACGTGTGACTGGGATAAGAACAACAAAAAGTGTATTTATTTTTAAGTTTGACAATTAGTGATCGTTTCCTAATTTAAACAAATAGCTGACTTTATTTCATTACCATGTGTTACCGTTTTTTGTATTTTGAATATAGTTTTGCCTTCCAATTTTGACAGCCTATTTTTGGGTTCAGAAAGAGCAGAAGTTCATTATTGATAAGCTGGCTAAAAGGCATGAACAGGCATTTCAGCTCTGCTCTGACTGTGGCGTGTAGAGCTTTCCACCTGTCGTCTACACATTAAACTAACTCCCACCTCAGTGTTTGTCTTTTATTGCTGTTTGGCTAGAGGTGGGTTTTTTATAGCACGGATGCTGTAACAAAAGCAGATGTTTGGAAAATATGTTGACAGCCATGGAATTGGTATTATTTAGAAATTCTTCAGTAATCATTCACCTCAGGCCAAAAAAAGATGTTGGCTTCTGTGGTTGTAGCATTACTACTAAGAAAAATTCCTAATAATACTCCTAAAGGTATTGTTCTTTGGGATGGGAAAATGGTTTGTTGGTCTGTTTGTTTTTAATCACTGTGAGTTATTAGTTTAATCTATTTCTATCAAACTATTTTCATTTTAGTGCTAGCTAACATTTATATTGCATAGAGCTTGGTTTTCTGTTACATTTTTTTAAAACATCTACATCCGTAATATTTTTAACCTTTCTTTGCAGTGTTTGCTAGTTCTGAGCCTGTGCCAGGATTCCAGGGAGACACCCTGCAGTTAGCTTTCATCGACCTCAGACAAGTAAGACACTAGTTGTTGTTTTTTATCCTACTAATTTCCCCTTTTGACCAATGCTGAAGTTATTAAATTCAAGAACCTTTCATGTTTTTGCATTCCCATGTAATTAGTTTTGAAAAGTGGTTATTTGAAGTGTTATTAGTGGCACTATGCCCTGTAATTTAGCATAAAACTGTTTCTCCAATGTGTTGTTAGGGGGCACTGTGCTACTGGTGGTACTGCTACATGGATATAAGATTGAATTTTGGTCCTGACAATTTTGTAAAGATCCTGTGACGCCTTTTTGCAAGAGTGTACATGTTACCCTGGTGTGTGCTGGTCTGATTCCATTCTGAGCAATTGCTCCTGTCTACAAAACTACTCCCTGGAGAGCAGAATTGGGCATGGTATTATTTAGCATTTCCTTTTCTTTAATTTGTTACATAGAATTCTTTAAAACTGTTAGAAAGCAGCTTTAATCCAACTGGCTGATCTTTATTCTCTATCAAATCTAATTTTAAATGCCTTAATATTGAAAGCACTTTTCCACAGTTCTTGCCAAAAGGAAGGTTTTTCCCACACTAAAATCTACTTATCTTAATTTCATGTAGTTATTTCTATTACCTGCTCTCTGTAAATTCTGACAGTATATCCACCGATAGCAATTTATTTTCAAAAACTTTTCATACTTGAAGTAAGCTTTCAGAAAGGATTTATTACTTCACAAATTGTGAGTATAAGTGTAATTTAAATAGTGAAATGAATCATTAACTGCACATGGAGGGTCTTTAACTTTCTGCAGATGTTGGTGATATTTTTCAGCACCATTATGAGCCTGTCAAAGTCATCAGAAGAGAAATGTAGAAAGAATTCCGTACCAAAATATCTATATAGTAAGAATATTTTTGCTTTTAATAGTTTAGTAGGTTTTTCACAGCAAGATAATGAAAAGACATTTTGGAAGGGAAAATTCCTGAGGCAAAAGTATTCCAGTTTCTCCTAATAGTTAGAAAGGACTTCATTGAAGTGTCTTTTTAAATGAAAAAGTTAAAAAGGTAGAGTTGTTTGTTACATTCTCGCAATAATATAACAATGAACAATATCTACAGTGGGATAAGCGTGGACTATGTGAGGAAGATACAGGATCGTGGCCGTAAGATTTGTTCATGTAATACTTGTACATTAGGAGTTCCAGAATTCAGTATGTAAAGATGTATTCTGCCAGACTTCAAATACCACAAGTCTTGCCTTGACTAGTAGCCTTCCTCTTTTGGATTCTTCTTTATTCTCCTTTTATTATCAATGTTAGAAGTGACTAAACATCTTCCAATTTGTACTAAGTCAGTTTAGTTGAAGGGAAAGGATGTTGAGAGATTTTGGTACCATTTCTGTCATACACTTAAGTGGTATAAATCCTTGCAGAGAGAGCCTATGTTTGTTTCAAGGGAAAACGTGATTTCCAGCTATGCAGAATGGCAGGGTGTACACATACTTGCTACAGGAAATAAATAATATTTTTGTATGTTTTAAGCACCAACTGTCAAGCATGTCACATAAATAGGGATTATGTTGCTTATGATAGCTCTCAGTTTATGTGAGCAACTTGTATTTAGAATTCTCTTGATGCAAGTAACACTTTAGAGAGGATGCTCTGTATGCCATGGGAAGCTAATCAATTTCAGATACTTTATAAACAGCAAAAGTCTGGGCAACTCTCTTTATTGGGTTGCAATTGGAGCTTGTAGATGTAGAATAGTTCTAGTATATTTGTTCTGGTTTGGTTTTTACTATATTTTTGCATGCCTCACCAAAAGGTATTGCAAACACACATTAAAAACATTTCCATTTAGTAAGGATTTGCAGTGTTTTCCCTCTCTTCCTTATTTGTGATCCATTTCTATCTTAATAGGGTGGGTGACAGTTCTTTTCAAGAATACTTAGAAAGGCAACAGAGCCTTTTTCAGAAAGTTCTTATAAAAGGTCATGCTTCTGTTTTTTAGTTTGAATTTGATACTTCTTCGTGAATTGCAGGATATGAAAGATAAGGAAGTAGGTCCAGTGGTCAGGTTTTACCTGCCCACCCGGACTGTGCCCTGAGGTCAAACTCCTGATATTGGCTGTTTGGTACAGAGGAGCTGATGACAGGTAGGGGCTGATACAAGGGGGAAAGCTTGAACCATATCAAAGCTAAAAGGCAGGAGATTTGGGACTCAGTGAGAGACTGTAGCTAAAAGATGGATCAGCAGGATTGCCCTCTTCTTAAAAAGCAGCTGACCTGCAAGGGAAAAGACTTTATCGTCCTGCCAATCACATGGTTGCTAATGGAAGCCAGTTATCTCAACAACAGCTTACTCTCGCTCTGTTGTACTAGGGCAATGTGTAAGATTAATGAGGATTGGGCAGTAGAATATTGTAGCACATTTTACTAAAGAAGTAAAGTCACTTATAAGGAGCCAGCTCGGAAGACAGAGAGGGAAGAGCTACACTTTGATGATTACCATGGGGGGAGGAGCAGCTTTGAAAAGAATTGCCATAGGTATTTTCATCCTAACAGTTCCTGATCCTCCGTCTTTCCTTGAAGACAATGTATGGACAGCATGTTGTCCCCAGCAAGCTCACTTCTTTTCCTTCTTCCTTTCACAGATGTAGAAGAGCAAACAGAAAAAGAAACAGTTGGCATGAGAAAGAGTTGCTTCTAAGAAGAGTACAGTAGTTAGTAGCAGGAAGCTCTAAGAGGCCAGGAATCACGAAGGGGCAGGCACTTACCAATGTCCCCTTTGATAAGCCACCTCTTTCTCCTTATACTGTCCCCTCTTATGCTCTTGTCATACTTAACATGTTCCTTAAAGATCTTAGTAATCTGTAGAAACCCTAATCAATAAAGATTTTTGTGCTATTCCCGTAACTATAGTATCTCAGCATCTTACAGAGGTGACTTGGCTAATCACACATAGTGCATACTGATAGAGAACTATACCACATGGCCATGATCATCTAGAAACTTGCAGCTCCAGCTAGTGCAGCAGCTCCTAAAGCAGCATGCAAATTGAGATAGATTCATGGTTCTGTACAGCTGCAGTAATTGTGTCATGCCTCATGCCACTTGTCTTAGCGTATGACCTGAGGTCACACCTACGTGCACCCTTTCATCCCACTTACTTAAAGCCACTGAGGGGCAGGCAAGCACAGCAAGGCGATTATCAAAGTGGCATGTGCTGCTTTAAAGAGACTGGTCTCTGGCATCTCATGACGATGACCCAGCCCTCCTGCGACCTGCATCGCTCTCTGAACATAATCTGTTGCTACTGTCTATAGAGGGAGCCTGGGTAAATGGTGCAGTGGCCCAAAGTGAGGTGGAATGAACTTTGGGGATTTTGCTACCAATTCAGATCCTAGGTCAATTGGAATTAACCTTCAAAAGTAAACAGGTCTTAGTTCATCCTACTTGAATTAGTCTCTGAGAAAGCTCAACCTCCGACATGAATTAGTTTTGTCCTGGTTACGATCTGTTCTTTAGTGCCTGAAGACTAGGGTTACAATTCTGGAATGTGAGGCAGTTTCCTGGATGTCCTGGACACTTAAGTACTGTGAGGAAAAGGCCTGAATCTTACAACTTGTGCATTATTCTTTGGAGAGCCAGCGTAGTGTGTAGCGGACAGGAACGATAGCCTCATGGTAGCCTGAGAGGTCAACGGACTACCTAGGCAAATTTCCTGATTCTTAACCAACTGGGTGGTAACAAATGCCTATTCTCGAAATCAAATCATTGCCTGCAGAGTTATAACCTAAGCTGCAAATGTAGCTTGACTCTCTTTACTTTTGACTTCACAAATTGTTTCTAGCATTTCTCTCTGCCACGAGCACTGCTTCAGTTTCAAACAGACCTTCTTCCTCTACTGTCTGATTTCTGACAAGTACTCAGCTAGCTTGATGATTGTGGAATTTCCTTGTTTTGCCAGGGGTGAGGAGAACATAATCATATGCTGTTGGTGTTCCTAGAGTTAGGCAACCACCGTAGCATGGTAACATAGAGTTTACAGTCTGATAGCAGTGTCCCCCAGTCTGGGAGACCAAGGGCTGTGAACGACAAGGTCCATAAATTCTGCATAGATATGGGAAAAAATTCTTGAAGGTTTTCAGCAATTTCTGTTAACATTTTGCTAACATTAGAGAGAAGTTAAACATAAAGTCATAATGCAATGAATGTAATTAATATACAGAATAATGTACCACGGAAACATTAGAGGATATATTTTTGTCAGACTTTGTTTATGGTGTGTGTAAATAAGCATGTGGATAAGCACTTCTATGAGCTCAAGTTATTGGTAATACACAATATGTATTCCTTCTAAAAATTGATACCTGATATTTAAAAGTATAACACATTTTCTTCTGATTCCAAAGCATAATGGAAATTACATTGATAGTTTCTTGGGTTGCTTGTCCATTTACTTTGTAATGCATTTTCTGGTGTGTTTTTGGTGAGAAATACTGCTAACCTTCTGAACTATAGTGTTGCATGCAACAGATATAAGTTTATTTGAAGGAGAATATTCTTACTAGTACTTAGTAGAGTCCTCCCCTTTCTTCTTTGCTTCTCATTCATCACTGAGAGATGATACTGTCCTCCTGATAAACTCAGAAGTAACTCATTGTAGGTAGGAACTGTGTAACAGATCACTGGGCTTCAATCCCAGCCACAGGATTGTCTGCCACTAAAGGCAGGCTGACAGCTGTCTTTCCCACTGTTTTGTTTGCAGTGTTTAATTTGAATTCATTTCCTGTGGTAGTAACTGCATTTCAGCTCTGGCTTGTCTCTGATTCCCCCAACATGCAGCATGCCGAAGTTCTCACCACCAGTGTTCCCTGTGGAGAATGCTCTTGAGCCCTTCAGTAGACCTCAGAGAATAAGTTGCAGCCTGTTGCAAGCCTATCCACCATGACTCTTGGAGGTCCAGGGCTGTAAAGGTGTGCTGTGGCTCCCTTCACAGGCTGCCAGCCCACATAGTGCCTAGGCTTTGAAATTAGTAGGGTACACCCACCCCTGGCCTCTACTCCAGAGAAGAGTCTTGAACTGAAAAAACATCAGGATTTTCCAAGAGGGAGAAATCCCTAACAATGTGTTTAGGAGTAAGTCTTAAAAACTTCAGAGTTTAAGGATAAAAGTAAGCCTCTCTTTAATAAGGCAACAGTTTGAATTTTTAATTAGCAAGTAGTATAGAATATTTCATCTTTCGCTTCCTGAGGGAAATGGTTGTTGAGACTTTCATCTTCACAGAGGCTCTTTCACAATGCTTACTGATCCCTTTCCCCCGCTATGCACTCCACAGCTTCTCTGAACAAGCAGAGGAGCATCTGTAACATGAAGCCCAGCCTCAGGGTGCTATGTAATGGGATTTGTGCTTCTCTAGTTTTCAGTGCAATGCTGCTTATTCAGCTAAAGAAAGGAGCTCAGATTTCAGACAGCAATGAAACAGGAGTTGCACCTCTCTGGATTTCAGACCATAGATCCTCACTTTGTTGGAGGAGGAAGGCAACGCTCTTGCTGGCCTTCCCCTTCTCCATAAATTGACTCTGCACTAAAGCAGAAGGAGGGCTTGAGGCACACTGTGAGCAGAACAGGGACATTTCAAGGCTCAACATCTCATGTATTTGCATCATACAGGGGTAGCATGCATATGCATACCTGAGTTCAAAATGACACAGTTATTTGAGTATGACTGCATGCTAAATGTGCGTTATCCAGCTTGCAGGGGATGCACAATGTCTTTTCAGAGTACTATATTCTTAAAAGTAAATGGGAATTCTTCACACAAACATGACAATTTGTAAGCACTTATATTCGCCGATGGAATCTCTTAGTTTTGATTTCTCCTTTTCAACTAGAGGCTTCTGTGAAGCCTGTAGGTAGTCGCAGTAGGCTCAGATCACAAGTTGTGTGTATAGATATTTGTGAGGAAGATCTCAATCGGTGCTCTGTACACAGAAACAAGCCAGCTCATTACTGGGATGGGATTTATACCTGCCAGCTGGTAAGAATTAGGAAGCTTTGGAAACAAATGCACAGAAATTAGCAGCAGGGGGTCAAAAACAAGCATGGCTTTAGATACAATATTTTGATAAGGATTTGCAGAATCAAAGCAGGATGGCAAGTCAGTCGTTTCCTGGCAGTAGGTATTCCTACCCTGTTACTGCCAGACACTAAGAGCACATGTGCCAGGTATTACGTGTATGTGTGTTCTTTGGGACGTTAAATTGTTCATCAAATTCAATGCAAAACAGATTGTATCCAGTTCAAACATCTGAATGCCCCTTTTTCAGCAGAGAAATGCAAATAACATGCTGATAGCATACCAAGTTTTCACTCTAGATCCTGGCTTACTGACAATGGGGAGGCATACCTGAAAACAGGTTTTAAAAATTTGGTGTACAAATGCTGTTACTTCACTTCAGTAGCCCTATCAATACCTTACTTAACTAAAACGATATACATATGGCCATTTAACTACAAGATACACTACTCCATCTATGGCAAAAAATGTACCAGTTTCTCCAGAGGAAAATATAGTAGATTGTGCACAAAAAAACTATGTGGCGAAAGGTATAATGCTTAAACTGAATGTCATCTCCTAATTGACAGTAAAGAGTGCTGTAGATGATAGCTAAACCATGGAAGTTATCAAAAATAAGAAAATAATTTTCTTGTTGGTTCTTTAAGCTAGTTCATCTAAGGGATACAATTCTCTTAGTTCTCCACTTACCGAACCAGATATACACAAGAATTAGATGAGCTGACAAGAAATCTGTAGTGTGTATTTAGAAAATGACAGAACTTGTGAAGCACTGGCTCAGCTTGACTTAGAGACCTGCAGATAACAGCCTTAAAAACATAAGCCTTAGTTGAACAAAGGGGGGGGAGATTGTTGTTAGGTGAATTTATAATTTTTGGAACTGAGACAGGAAATGACATTTATTGATTTCATTTGTCATGTGCAGGTGAAACACTTGACTGCTTAGAGCAGTGCAGGGGAGTTCCAGCTTCTAAATACCACCATCATAGAAATTACTAAAAGTTTCATTGAAGAGGTTGATCAAAGCAGATATTACCCAAAAAAAAAGAAAAAAAGGTAGGCAAAAGCTGCTGTCAAGACTGTTTAGATGGACATATCTGAGCTCCTATCTGAATACTACCAACTGTCACATTTAATCATCTTTCAGCTCTTTTTCTTAGTCATCAGGACTTTCGCAAGACAAAGTTTAGAAATAGTTAATCAATCCACTCAAAACCTACAGAGCTGCTGTTATGATGAAAACTTCATATCTCCGGAAAACCTTTCTGTTCAAGAAAACTCATCCCATAGTTACAGAGGAAATTCCTGTAAGATCATGACCTAAATGGCACTAAAATTGTGTCCTTGGTAGTTGAAGTGCATATCCCAATTATACCCTATCCATAATGCCAGGACCCAAAGACTTCAGTTTTCTTGGGCGAGAGACTAAATTTCTGGCATGCGACGTGTTTGGGAGCAGTCATTTCCAAGGAATTATGAGAGAAGGCACTAAATAAGCTTTATCTGGAGAAGGTTTTATTCTTTTGCAGAAGGACCTGTTGGTAGAAAAGTTTCAAAAGGTTCGCTTTCAGATAATTTCTCAATTAACAAATCTCTTGCTTGAATTAGAAATTGATCCATGTGCCTAATGTATTTGTAAACTCCTATTTACACTTTCTTTGAGTCACTGATATACATCCCGTTCAGTGGAAGTTACTCAGTGGAATGAAGTTTCTCTCTAGTTTTCTTCTGCTAGCGGTTTTGCTCCCCATCTGATCCTTGCCTTTATCTTTGTCATCTAAGAAATTATGTAAATGCAAGGAAGGAATATTTGGGTGCATGACTTTCCTGAAGTTTGTGAATACATTATATCA
>NW_009216934.1:274-15094 GCF_000690835.1 Fulmarus glacialis | reverse complement strand
GCTGTTGTCTCCCTGCTGACAGCCAGTTGCTGCAGGATCTCTACCATTGTGTCTGGGCCCTTCTGTAGCCCTGAGCTGATGGATGGAGTTCAGTTTTGGAGCCCTCAGCTCCACAGGACTTCCTCTGAATCCTGTGGGTGGTATGTGGTTCCTATGAGTAATGAATGAGCATTGTTAATTGAACAACACAGGAGAAGAAAATTATTGTTTTCCTTCAAGTTACTTGTTATTTGTATTCTCTTAAACATCTATGAGTCCTAGTCTCCCATCAGGGAGCCATGGCACTGGTAGCTGCATTACCGTATTCAATAATTTCTGCCTCAAAATTGCTTACATCCTCCAGCCTTCACTAAGCTGGTAGTATCACTGGTATGTAGTATGTATTCAGCAACACTACTAACCCCTTAACCCTACAGATTTGCCTTCGGTATTTTTTCAGTTGCATCAATCAACATATTTATGTTCCATTCCTTCTCTAAATTATCTGTCAATCACAGGCAGCAGGCAGAATATCACATTTTTTTCCTTTTGCTAGTTTCTTCTGTGAAAAAGAAAGTTAGTCCGTCTCTTCTTTGGAAGTCACTATAGGGCAAATGTAAAATCCAGTAAAATCAAAGGAATCTTTTACAACAAGAAAACAGGAATTGTTCTCTGCTTCAGAACAATAACAACACAAGGAAGGAATTGCATACACATAGTATGGCAAGGACTTGAGTAAGTGAAATGTAGTTAATGAATGTTTATTCATTTGGATCATAGTGTCTTAGGAAAAAAGATCATATCTTCAAAAGTGTTTGTACAGTATGTACCATAATGTTACACTGATCTTCAGCTGGGTGTTTTAGCACTGCAGAAATACAAATAAAAAAATATTATACTGACTATCTGACTGCCTCCAGTCAGTCAGTGAAATTTGGGAGATGAAACCCTCGTATTATTTTCTTTCTGTTAGTACAAAGATAATAATAGGTGGCGAAAGAAATGATTGAATTTCATACTGTTATGTAAATAACTGGTTTCTGAATGAAGTGAACTATTTGTACTATAAGCATGACTGAACCAGCGTGTTCTTAGGCACAGTTTTATATCATACTGGCTTATACCATGTTAACATATATGGCTCTTATGGGCGTGTCAGGTTTGGAGCAATTTGTCATCTTACAAGTTGCACTGTTTTAAAGAATATTGAAATAACAAATAAAGTTTACATAGAAGATTCACTTACAGGTTATGTTTTAGAACCTAAAGAAAAACTCCTGGAGAGGACTTTCCCTAGAGTATTAGTAGCAAAGGAGCAGTGCAACTTAGAAGACCCTGCAATCATAGAACGAGTGATGGTGGGAGAAAAAAGAATGAATAAGAACAGAAATGCAAAGAAATGGAAAAAAAAGAAAAGCAAAGATCCAAAGATGAGTAGGTGGAAGCAGTAGATGATGGGGAGAAAAGAAGAATTTAAAGATATGGGATGAAGGACAAAAAAAAAAAAAAAAAAAGTCAGTTCCTGTCTATAAATGTAGTTTATTGTTCTTATCCTTTTCTTTCCATGTTTATCATTTTCCATGGTTTATGCTGAGACCCATTAAGAACATTTCTTTTTTAAAGTAGAAATTTGAAGAGATGTTTTTACCTAAAGGAAAGAAAGGACTTTCAGTACACAGTTAATGGTGTATAAAGTCCATGAAACCATCAGGTTGTCTTATTCCCAGGAGAACACAAGCTTTCCCAGTTTCAATGGCGTGCCTCCAGGAAATCGTTCCAGGAGGACACACAATTAGCCCACACTCTTCCAGAGTGCACAGTGTAACATGATGCAGTTAAACCAGAAGACAGTTTTCATCTTTTGACCCTGTGTCAAGCATGTCAGTTGAGTAGCTTACCTGAGATCTGTAAGAGAACATAGGCCATCAGATATTTTCCCATAGAACGGAACATGCAGTAGACACGCACCAGAAAATGCAATTTTAAAACCTGACTTATTTTCCAAGTAACAGAAAAAGTGCTGAGCCAGCCTTTGTAAGTGGCACAACTTAGTGCATTCAGATTCTCCTTTCTTTTTCCAGTCTAAAGTTTAAATAAAAATCTTTGCCCTTGCTTAGGATGTATGAGAAGGACATTAGAAGTGGCTCTTTCATTTTAAGCACTAAGAAGATATTGAGCCCTGTGGAAGGATAGATTTGATATCATTGAAATGCACATCCAAATGATAGTTTTGCAAATGGTAATATGTTCAGTATAGTGTGTTAAGTCTTGCATCCATTGACATAGAGGATAGTTTAAAAAGTTCACAGTGAAACAGAATAATATTGAATAATTCCTAGACAGAAATACAGACGTAACTGGGGGGGAGGAGGGGGCTGGGGAAACCTGCGTAACTGGTAGATTGAAAAGGCACAAGATGAAAACTCAAATGACAGTGTAAAACAGCCCCCGTAGCTTAATTAAATAAAACCAATAATGCGATTTAAACTTCTTTGAGTTAAAATTACTTTAATAAGGGTGTTAATTACTAGAGGATTAACACTGCTTACATGTGATAATAGATGTGGTCAGTCAATAAAGGGTGAGAATAATGTTCGTTTAAGAAGCAAAAGAATCTAGCACAGGATTACTCACCAGAAGGGGATAACATTTCAAAGTGGCAAGTAAAATCAGGGGAAGAGGTTTTCAAATGGCGGGAGGCATTAGAGGCTGAATTGTGCCATCATTGCTCAGCAAAAGTTCCGTGTATATTGGGATCTGTTGGAGCTAAAATATGAAGAATAATTATTACAAATGACATATTACGTAGTTTGGAATTATTCTGTCTTCCAGAGCAATTGTAACAAATAATTTTTCAGGTGAAACATTTTAAGAAAATATTGTCACCTAAGAGGTGAGAGAAAAGGCATATTCTAAAGGAAAAAGATCAGCTTCTAAGGAGAATAATTTCTTGAAGCTGTGTTTCTTAGAAAAGAAGTAATATTAGACTATTGACGTTAAGCAGAAAGGGTTTTTCCTAATGTTTGCAAATATAGCAGGAGGAGAAAGATCTTTTGCAAAAAGCCAACAAAAAACAAATTCTGAATTATCTGGGTTTTTGTTACTGCAACTTACTGGGCTCAAAAGCCTTTGCTAAACCAAGTTATCTAGGCAAGAAAAACAAATACAAGTACCAGAATTTTATACAGGCTGTAGTATTTCCTAAATCGTTTTTAGAGTCATTTGATAGATATAAATATGGAAGTAAACGTCTTGTAGTGGCTGAAGAAGAAAGTGAATGTTGTCCGGGAAAGAATATTAAACTTTTGTCTAGTGATTTTGGCTTTGCTTTTAGCTTGTCTATATTTACATTCCTGAGCTACTGATTGTGGAATTCCTTGTCTGGTGGTTCCCAGGTCTAGTAGAGCTTTCCCTAAGGGATGTAACTTCATCTGCTATGAAGGGTGGTTATGCAGCCATACCCTGAATGCACTACTTTGGAAGAAATAACTATCTGTTTACAGTAAACTCATGATGAGCACATCTCTAAGTGTCTGTGCCTTATAGATTGCACTGGATTTTTGTTTCTGGATGGAAACAAAATTATGCTGATTTCTGGCGTATTATGTCTTAGATTTCAGTGGTTTTCCATGTAATCTAACTTGGCACCAAAGATCAGCTGAGATACTTTATTGAACAGTTGCTATACTTGTATCTGCTACCTGCAGAGGCTTTTCAGAAGGACACCTTGTATATAAAATGCTGAGGGCTTTGATGGCCACCTAAGAGAAGAATCTGGAGCACTGAGACTGTGATTTTTTTATTTAGATCTGCAGCTTTTTGAGAACCGCACAGATCTTAAAAATAAACCAAACCAAACAAAAAAATTATAGATTAATTAGACTGTTGTGTTGAAACCAACTATTTTCCCCTACCTGCTGTAGAACCCCAGGTTACCTCAGTGGAGATTATGTGTTTCATACTGTTTCATCTCTAGTGCACACTAGAGATCATGGACCTCTGTGGAGACCAAATGCTGCAGATTCAAGAGATGCTCATAAACCTTGTAGACCTGATGTATATCCTCCTGTTAGGTTGGAAGCCTCAATCTCTGTAACAATGTAATTTCAGTATTTTTCTTAGATGTAATTTCCTCTGGTTGTTTTGGTCCAAGTCAGAATATGACAAGAAATAACTGGAAAGCTAGGAGAAGGAAATATCCTGTTCTACCACTGAATCGCTAATTCCCAGTGGCCAGGTTGAAGGCTTTCTGGGTCAGTTCTGGGAGCTGCAGCTTCACACAAAGAGCTGAAGTCTTCGCCTCCTCTGTGAGCACAAGGTTGATGCCGTGGAGCTGTGCCATGATTACTTGTCTTCCCGTAGGCATCGGTTTGCATTCGCATGCCAGGGCTGTGTATCTAAAACTCGTTCCTTCAATCCTAGAAGTAATCAGACCGAGATTTAAACTTGGAGTTGTAATTATACTTGGGCAGACCACTACGGCTGTTTAGTTCTAGGGTACAGCAGCCTGACTTTATAGATTCGATGTGCGTGTATACAAGGACAGTTTGGATTAGTTAGTTCAAAACAGCATTTGTCAGATAATGACTTTTCGTGGTACAGTATATATACTGACCTCTGGTGAGACTGCAGGCGTCTGGAGTTACTCACATGGATACTGCTAAATACTAAATACAACAGATGGGACAAGAGTGTTCAGTTCCAGAATACAGCATGGAAGTTGAAGTGAACGTGTTTTGTGTTTAAATTTTATTCCAGTTACACCAAGTTAGATGATTTTTAATTAGTTCCTCCTTCTCTAAACCAGAGAAGGTGGTTAAAATCTGATTTTAGGATTAGATTTTGAAATTTTTGAGTACGTATTTTTAGTGAAACACTTCAAACGGATTTTTACAGGAAGGATTGAGACAAACTATACAGTTTTAATCCCCAAGAAACTTACTTTAAGGTACTGTGCCACATCACGTGCAATTTGTGGCATTATTTCATAGATGAGCAAATAGTTTAAAGCAAGCCTGTTATAAGTCTTGTGCAGTTGAAAAAACTGCTTACAGAAAATTCAAGTTTAAATAAACTAAATTGTAAAAATTGCCTTTTCAGTTAATAATGGTTTTGGTAAATTTCAATGTCTAAGTACTACTGGCAAACCTGTGTTTAAAAAAAAAAAAACAGAAGCCAAATGAAAATGACAGCTTAAATTTAACTGTGCTATATCAAATGCTTTATAATTTTAACAGCTGAAATTGTATTTTTAAAGTCTTGTCCAGGTCAGAGGCAGATGTCCTGTTTTGGGAGGCTACACTTGTCACTCCTGCGTGTTGTTTGAGCGTGTGCGTCTCTGCGTCAGAAGCTCAAAAACAAAAAAAATGGTGAATGACCTGAACATTGCATAATACACAATTTTTAATCCACACAAATTTTACCATTGACATAGTTTTATTATGCTTTGTCTACAGGGACTTTGTGTACGGGCTAACGGGCTTGACAGGAGCAATTTGGCCCAAGCCCATGCCCTCTGGAGCCTGACTGTCTGCCAGGCTCCTGCTTTTCAAACTCTTCCCTGTTTCTAGACTCAAAAGAGGGTTCTTTTGCTACTAGTCCAGCTTATTCTTTAATGATGAGGAAGAACACACTTCATAATAAACATTTGCACTGTAATTAAACAAATCTTCTTTGAAGAGGTATTACTTGTTGCTATATTGTGTATTGCATAGGGCCTAGCTATTTATATTTGCCTCAGTGACTATTTTTCAGTACTTTCTTCAGACGTTACATCTTGGGTTGCTTGAAGTTTTAGTGGGATTTGTAAAAATTATACATTGTGAGTGTTTTTCTGGTTATGGTAAAATCAACAAGCTTGTTCACGTGATTTCAACAGAAAGCGTTTTATTTTGTAGGCAGACCTAAGTTCATTTGAAGTGCCAAAGAATAAAAAAATGTATTTGGGCTTGCTCATTAACATAACAAGACCAGGCATCTCTCAGAGTGTACCTTGAGGTCCAGATTTTAGGAGAGAATTCTGCCCTTTCAGAGAATTTTGGTTATAAAGGACTTAATTGAATACAAGTAACTTCTGTTTTTTTCTTAGCGTAACAACAATTCCCAGTGGTTCAGCTGTCATAACCTCTGAGTTTATACATTATACACTTACAAATGTGTTAAAGATTGTATCCCAACATTCATGGTAGTGACAGATATGATTTTCACTTATAAATTTGAAACAGATGGAAGCATTTAAATATAAAACTCTTTCATTCTTGTGAACATTTAAATGTCCCCAATTTAGGCACAATTTCTAAATGCATAGTGCTTTAAAAAAAGAAAAAGCACGTTTTAATGCAGTGGCTTAAAAACTGAAGGACACTGCCTTTCTAACACAAACTGTGTTTCCTTTGAAAATCCAGGGCTCAGTTTTCAAAGCATTGCCTAGGAATTTAGCCTGCGACCCCCATTGACACTAATGGGAATTGCATAGCTAAGTCCCCATAACATCACTTTGAAAATGCATTTGTTACACCAATCCAGAAAAAGGATAGCGTAATCTATAGGGAGACATTCACAGATCAAGAGATCAATTTACACTTTGAAATACAAGACCAATGTGTGTTATTCCAGTTATATGTGATCAGTAGGGGGGATTTTAAAATTCACCACATTCACAAAATAAGTCACCAGGAGTAAACAAAACAAAATATTTTGGCAAGTGGCAGGCAGACTTGCTAACCAGGCTAACAAGATATTTGTCAGCAGTGACGAACACCGACTGATTAAGTGATAATTGGATTTGGTTGGTGCAGTGTTATTCTACGGTTAGCAAACTCTATCTTTTTTCCTTGTAAGCTGGACTGAGAGATCTATATTTTAAATACTTCTGTTGTTCCTTTGCAACCAGGAAATGTTTAGAGTGAACAAGACTTGGTTTTGTCCGGTTCTGATTCTGGACAGAATTTTTTTCTTTCCAATCTAGCAAGAGCTTTCATGGTGTGCATGCTTTAATAAACAGGGAGATAACATTTGGTGAACTAATCGGGGTGTTATCTTCATGTTCATGCAGGGGTTTTTTGTTAATTCGTTGGAAATAAGTGTATACCTGTGTAACGTATATTCATGTGTACTTGTGCATGAAACATAAGCAGAGACTAAAAAGAAAGTGTCGTCGTCATGTACCTGTGTTACTGCAGTGCCTATGAGTCCCAGTCACGGACCATAGCCCCATTATGCTGGGCAGAGTATAAATAAGTGTTTTAACAAAAGGAAGACAGTGCTGCCTCAGAGTTCACAAACCGATGAGATTATAGCTCCACTGAAAGGTTAACATTATGTCAGAAATTATGAAACAACAATGATTCTGGTTGACAGGCTTCCTCTTCGGTCATCAAACCCGTTTGTTCTTCTGAATAAAAGGTGTATATAGGTACAGTGTGAGCTTCTTGGGGTGGGAAATGTTGAGGAGTGGGACATTTGTGAGTGGCTTTTGTTAGTTTACTGTGTTTGAAATGAAAAAGTCCCCTTCATCTTTGGAGCTTTTTAGCTCCAAACCCCAATACAAATAGTAATAATTGAAATATTAATATATTTGCTATTCCTTTATCTTAATGACTTAAATGATATGTAGCTAACAACAGTCATGGGGCTTTTTTTCTCGGTCAAAAGCCACGCATCCTCAAAGAAAAAAATTGCAATGTTATTTCTGTATTCTCTCCTAAGAAAAGATTTGGCATAGCTTGCAGTTGTATATGCTTCGCGCCGTTCATTTCCCAGAAGAGTTCACCAGTATTCTAGGCTTTGGGATTTTTTTAATTAAAGAGGTCAAAATCCATTATATCTAAATTTCAAAGAATTTACCAATTAGCTGTAGTCTGCGATGCCCAGCAGGTGGCTTTTATACTATTAAAGGGAGATTGTTTCCATCTCTGATCAAAGCAAAAACAAAACAAAGGAAAATATAGAATATTTTGCTGTACACAGTGCAAACCACATGCTGTGTAAATTATAGGTGAAAACTGTATGTGAGAGACTTCAGTCGTACCACTTCATGAAAAAATTCTATATATTTTTGCACTGTGCCCCATAAGGATTTTAATGGTAATGTCTAAATCTGTTTAGATTACTGATTAGCTGAGAAGATCAGACAGCTTGCTATTTCCTAAAATGAAGATTGTAGCATTTTCTTGCTTAAAAGTAAAAGTAAAATGCACAATTAAGTAGATTAATGAATTCGCTAAAAGTAAAATTAGAAAAAGCTGAGCGTGCTGGAATGTCACAAGATGCAAAGAAGTTCCAATTTGCGCTTTTCAATGAGTCTAAACTTCCCCGATTTTTACCTACTTAAAAGAATGTTTGTGACCTTTTGACCCTTTTGTTATCCCTTACTCAGAAAGGCCTTTATTCTGTAAGGCTTAGGTATAAAAAAATAAAAAGAGCGTTAATGGCATAACAGTCCTTTCTGATCACCCTGTGTAAGATGTTTATGCAAAGTGTCAATAGAAGCAATTGGCCTAACAGTGTGACAACCTGCTTTGCTTGGAAATGGGCTAATCTCCTGTTTGGGTTATCCAGAGGTCAGGTAAGGATTTCTTTTTTTGCACTCCCCGTAGTAAGTGGGTACATAACCTGCAAACACTACAGGGCAGAAATTAGAAGCAATCGAGCCCAAGAATGCCATAAAGCATTTTTTTTTTTAATCTTGCCCTTTTTGCTTTTCCTGATCTTTTTTTTTTCTCTGCCTTCTTTTAATTTTTCGCTTCCTGGTCCCATCCCAGAATCCACTTGAGCATGTAACACATAACGATGACAGGGATTCTACCAATATCATTATCTGCTGCTTCACTTTGTTGGTTGGGTTTTTTTTTTCCAAACAGGCATCATCCCGCTCTTTTCTGAAGTTCATGTGGAAACCTACTTTAAATCTCAGTTTTTGAGGGCTGCCCCTGTTGCCCTGTCACAGCAGGCTGGAACTCAATAAGCGCTCAGGCAAGCATAGCGGGCCAGGCAGTGGGCATTGGCGGGCTGCATGCTGTGAACTCCTGCCTCACTGAATCAGCTTCTGTGTGTTTTTATAACTGCCTTTTTTTTCCCTGTTAATTATGCCCCAAGGCTGTGGAAAGACAGCATTTATCTGTTTCAACAGACTAAGCAGCAAGTGTTCTGACATGTTGATCAGGCAAATTGTACCTGACAAAAGGTAATTACACATGCAATCAAGTCCAGAAGTAACTGGGTGATTAGGGGTTAATAAACTGTTTAGCATAAGAAATATTCAGCTTGTGAGCAAGGAGAGTGGGCCAGAAGGACATAACTGACAGTGATACGTTAGAAGAATTACTTCTGTTTTGATGGAATATTTGGATTTACAGATAGGTAAGCAGGATATTAAGTGTACAACTTCTCATTTTTATCTCCAGCCCCTGAATCACTGGTGCCCAGTTGTACAACCAAAGCTATTTGCTGACACTCTTGATACTTCAGAAGAGATAACAGCACCATTCCAACTTGTACTAAGCTACCTTAATAATTTAAAACTACATTTTTTCTAGTATAACCAACATGCTTAGCATTGTCTAATGGACACTGCCCCCATTTCCTTCTGTGAAGCCCTTCTGTTGACTCTGTGGATAGCTAGTTCCCAAAGTTGCATTCTCTTCCAAGATTATTCCTGACAGTTGCCCAAAAGTAAAAAGGAAAGGGCATCTGTATGATATTTGAGGATGTGACAAGAGATTGAAACAGCATTGAAAAGGCCAGATGGTCGATTCCAGCAGTTCCCAGTGCACAAAATTCTCACGTAATTACAAGATGGCCTAAATACAGGACTACGGCTGAGCTACTCAGGACTTTAGGTAATAAAAGACAAAGCTTTACTGAGCAATGATTACAATTAATTTCTGTCCAAACATGGCCATATCACCTAGATAGTGGGGAAAAACAAGAGTTCTGAACTTGAAGAATAGGTGCAAGTGCCCTATTTGAAGGTAGAATTCTGTCCCTAAAATCTTAAGACCTTTTTCCCCCCGTGGCATCAATATTGTAATGTTTTGTGTTAACCAAATCCATTAGCTATCAAGGTCTTAAAGTAGGATCTCTTTTAACTGAAAAATAGTTTAGTATCTTTTACAGTAAGATTGTTGTGTTAATTAGAAGACTTTTGTTTTAAACAGTGTTATCTGTATAATGTAAGAGATCACTATAGCCTTTTATATAAGTATATATAAATACCTTTTTTTTCCCAAGTGGTGTTTATTTTGAGCAGAAGGAGCTTATGTTAAACATGTAAAAGGCATTTAGAAAATACATGGACAGGAACAAAAAGTTAGAAAATCAGCGTATTGTAGAGCATCGTTCAAAATGCAAGTGTAGAACAGCAACCAAAAGCCTCAAGTTATCTATAATGTTAGAAGTATATATGTGACTGATAATGTGGTGGCTTGAGAGGACAACACTGTTTCATATACAGTAAAAGGAACATGCTGCTTTCTGATCATCAGCCTAATGGTCCCAAGATGTTGGATGAAGGTTCCCCTTCTATCATACCTTTAGAAGAGGCAAATCCTCTAAATAAGGCAGAAGTGTATGCCCTATCTATCTTGTAAATGTAAGTCAGTGGACAGTCTATTGAACACTCCATCTGGTATACTAGAAAGGATAAAGCTTTTTCCCATTTCTTTTTTGGTAACGATTCGCACACACAGATGCAGACACTTCTCTACAAACTCTTTTGTTAATTATTCCTAGTCAGAAGAGCTTGAAGATCTGTTCCCGTGCTCCTAGAGAAACATACTCCACTTCATTATAAAATTCTCAGGTATAGCATTGCCTGTCTTAGCTTATTCTTATTTTTCATGGTTGTTATGGGATAAAGAGAGTACAACAATGCCATCGTTTTCGCGTAGCAGAGTACGTATATCTAGTTTATTAGGTGCTTCACAGTGTTTCAGCCCATGGTAAGCTGGTTCTGACAGATCACCCTTGGGTGGCTCCTTAGGTGGGGCTGAGCAGCTGACTAAGAGCTAATGGTCTGTACAGCTAGTGCTGCAGACACTGAGAGTAGCGGGAGAGATTGCCTTTCTGTCCAGTTTGAAGTATTTCCCATACATGTTAAATTTGGAAAGATGCATGTGCAAAATAAACATTTTTCCTATTGTAATTTCTTACTACAGTGCATGTCAGCGTGAACCATTCCTTGCTAGACAATACATCTCATTTTCAGTTATTGTGTCGGTAATAGCGACAGTTTTAGTCGATAAAATAATAGTAGGGAAATGTTGCTTTAATTTGGCCTTTAATAGGTTGATTCTAGTTGCCATAATAAGAACTACTGTCACAGAACCAGCAAATTCTCCTGTACTTCATTCTTCACAACTGAGAACCTGTGGGGTGAGCTCACCTGAACTTAAATCCCCTAAAGGTGTTGTTTTTTTTTTTAATTCTAGCTGATACTCTTTTTGGCAAAATTAATTAGACTTGCCCTTGATACAATTTTTCTTTTTCCACATTAGTAGTAATCACAGTAATTAAAACTGCAGAGATTTACAACCTTCTTTTATTTCAGTGGAACTTAACATATCCCACATATTACATCTCTTTAGCATGAGTCACGTCAGCATGTCAAGCCAAATCCACAAGGTTATTTCCATTATCTCTTCACGTTGAGTACCGTGTAACATTACCAAAGGCTGTTCCCTTTCCTTGTGGTTTTGCACACACCTAGACCCTGTCACATTATAAAATCATTTTAATATGCATCTATTGTGAATGAAAATACAGCAAAAATATAGGGAAAAAGTTGGGGGTTTTTTTCTCCTCTGTTGAAGAGTTGGCCAAGTTTTCATGATGAATTTCATGTAGCTATCTGTTTGCATGAATTAAAAAGCAGACTTCTTGCATCTTCATGTTCTTCTCTTATTTTCAATAATCTTTATGTATAAATTTCAAGAGAACTTTATCCTTTACTAAAATAAAAATCACCTAGCGAAAGATTAGGTAGGCCAGTGCTTCATTATCAGCTTTGTCTTTTCCAAGAGTGTGTTCAGATCACATGAATATTTTCCCAAAATTTTGCCCAAATATTTTTCTGCATCTTTGAATGGATGGGCTGTCTTCCAGATCATATGCCTGTGGGCAAGACAGTCCCACTTTAGTAGAGGTCTTTCTATAGGAGGCAGAGGAATTAAAGTGCTTCATTTAAATAAGGCACGCATTTTTGTAGCAAAAGGCAGCATAAATCAGAAAGGAACAGAGTAGCAGAAGTTGAAGCAAACAATAGGGTCGATACCTCTGCAGCAAGGCTGCAGGAGTGAAGGTGAATTCGGGACTGCACTCGAGGGAAGCTTTGTATGGGTGGACTGAAGTTATTTCCCATATACGTGTGATGGTCCTGGGACCAGCAGCTCATTTCTGCTAGACTGGCCTTGCTGCCGTTGGCTGCTCGCCAACCTGCTTCCCTCACAGAGTGCCTGCATTGACTGTACATCTGCCAAGTGCCAAGTCAGATGCAGGTGATGTGAATGGCCAGGACACAGATCCGAAGAGCTGCACACCAGGCAGCTCTTGCCCACCCACAGCGTACAGTATGTGCTGTCAAAGCCCATTATGTACAGCAATATGCCACAGTGCAGAACTGCAGCTGTGAGGGGGACAAAACACACAATGCATAATTGTGCACAGCAGCAGTCCGGTCTCCAGCAGTGTCTGCAGCTCCATCGCGTTTACTCCAGCAGCAGGGCACGTTTGTCACACTGCGGCCTCTGAACACATGTGCAGAAGGAGGGAAGGGAGCTATGATTGGGTGACGTGTCATTTGATTGCATGTCCCTGGTCCTTCGTGTTACCTGCCACATGTCATGACAACTGCTTTAACTTAGGAGATTTATTAGCATGAGGCTGGTTGTGTGCAGCTCTTTGACCAAGCGCGGTGCAGGGAAGGGGCTCTGGGTACGTCCCCCTTGCCAATAGTGTCTCTCAGGGTGTTCACTCTTCAGAGCCAGGACTGTCTTGGAGAGCACAGAATAGCTTCGTGTTCTCTTGGGACATTGTTTTACCTCATGTATTGAAAAGCAACAGACTCCATGGTCTGTTTAGAGCCCTACATGGTCAGGTGACAAATGAGGTGTAATCTTCCACCCAGCCATCACTATCACTGAGGCGTCCCAGAGCCATGACACAACCAGACAGTTGATTCAAGCACTGGATGTATGGTATGAAAATCGCTCATGCAATATTGGCAGGAAAGGTTGTTTGAACTTGCCAGCACTGTAATTGTATCAGTCATCGGTGGCTTTGGGCTGGATGTTGCTAACAGGATACAGAGCTTCAGGGTTGTTTAGGATTTACCCAGAATCCTCAATTTCAATGTTACAATAGGGATAAGAAATGAAATCTTTCACCTTTGATTTACTGAACACAACTGCTGCAGGAGTGTTGGGATGGTCCTTTCTTAAGGACCATCTCCCATGTGGAGCCCATGACAAGTGGCATTGTAATTAGTAGTAATTTATTAATACATTCTGTTTGCTTCTCTGTAAGAGAGAGGGAACATGAAGTCTCCAGATTATATAGTTTGGGTTCCTGTGGTTATCAGCTTTATCCTCCCAACCTGTGTTGTGCGTGTGCTTGTCCTGTCTTGCTGCTCTTTTGATCGTGCTTTTGAATATATCATACAGCCTTTATGAGGACTGGGCACTACGAACTGTTGCAACATAGGTAATAAGAAATGATCACTAACATGCAGCAGCAGCTGAGGCCATGGGTTTCACAAATGCCACTAATTCCTGAGTTATCAGAGCCTTCCCAAGTCTGTTTGCTTAGTGACTAAAGGCATGTTCTCTTCTCTCCAGCTCAGTAGGAGAATTGATGGTGCCCATCCTGAGAAAGTGCTTTGTGAGAAGGAACTATTTGACCTTGATGGCTATCACAGATACATAGTCAGCAGAGAATGAAATAGCCTCCTTGCTTTTTATACACCTTTCACCCAAATAGTCAAATGTAAAATCTAGGTGTCACTGAGGTTTGTAATGGTCCCTGGAGGACTTTGGAATGACAGAGCAATAACTTCGTCAGGTGTCTTATAAAGCCAGGAAATGTTACTACATATTCATAAAAGACTATAATACAAATATGGAAGGACACTTTATTTGAAAATAACATAAGAAAGAGGTCAGGAAGTGGAAAAATTTGCAGGAAAAAAGCATATAAATTTGAAGCTGTGAAGACTGGAGGTATGCTTTTATTTTGTAATTAAGTTGGTGTTATAATTTTGGGGATGAGCATTACTGGAGATCTGTGACATTTCATCAGACTGAGAAGTCTGAGTAAGGCAAGGCTGTCAGAGGTGCAGTGCTGCTTTTCGCAGCAGAGAAGTCGGAGGAGCGGGCGCCTGCTGCAGCTCTGCCTGCGGGAGCAGGGACTGCTGCTGTTGTGTCCCAGCTGTAGCAGCTCTGGTCTGGCTTAGCAGAAGCAAATGTTTAAAGTGAAAAGGGTTCATTATTTAAATAGCAAAATGGTATGACCTGCAGTAGTCTGTTACGCTTCTTAAAGTGCTTTTTTTACAGAAAATCCTGTTCCATTCCACCCAGGCCCTACCGATGTAGCAAGGCCTCCAGGCAAGGAGGGGCTCTAGGTTACAGTGAGGACCCAGCTCAGCAGAGCAGCAATGGGCACCGCGAGCCAGGGCAAAGTGTTGCTAATGGTTCCCCATGCTTATTTTAACAGTAGGTTTAGCTAATGGTGGGCAGCCTGAGAACAAGCCCACGTTAGCCCTCTGCAGCAGGATGAGGCCAGGCATCGTACGCGGGGGGAAGCTGGGGCACCCCGCTGTTGATGTCAGTGGGAGGGGGGCCTGCCAGC
>NW_009216934.1:0-254 GCF_000690835.1 Fulmarus glacialis | reverse complement strand
TGCCAGCCCGCAGGTAGCCATGGGAAAGGCTCCAGCAAGCGGGACCGCCTGTGCCCTGGCCCGGGGCAGCCTGGGCAGGGCGCCCAGCGGTGCCTGGCCCACGCCGGTGATGGCGGAGGGGGAATTAGGCTTTGAGGGCTGCGAGGGTAGCAGCTGCTGGAGGTTAGGCATTGCATCTGCTTGTAAAAGCAGGCTGTTTTGTTGAACAGCAGCTCCGAGATTGTAAGTCAAAGGCCTGACTGGAAACTGCGGCC
>NW_009216933.1:264-16511 GCF_000690835.1 Fulmarus glacialis | reverse complement strand
TAAATATATACAAAATAAATATAAAATAATCTCAGCCTTCCTTTTCACACGTGCCTTATATCCTCGCGATGCGACTGGACCACAGAAGCGACAGCTTGCAGATGCGTATGTACATCAGTGGCACGCTCTGACAGGCCTTCCACCTGGGTCAAACTGTGGCAGTTTGGCCAGTAGGACCACGGAAAAAATTGTTAAACATGGCAAGATCCAAGACTCAGGAATTCACATTTATCTTAGAACGTCAAATTTCTGTTTGACAGTTATTCCCTGTCACAGCAAGAGGATGGGACTGATGCACAATCACCCGCAGCAACTGTCCTTGTACCATAACTACAGCACTATGGACTGGCAGTGTATTTTGGCTGCTTTCCTTGAAAATTCAGTTTTTCAAAAAAATTTATGTTTATACATAAATGTGACAAATGTAAAAGCTGTAGGCAGGTAAAATCTGTTTTTTTCAGAAACAAAGCAATGGCTCTAATAACCATAAGTTTGAACAAAACATACTAGGTGTTTGGGATAAATAATAACTAATGCAAGTCACAGTTTAAAAAAAAAATAGCAATTGTAATTTTAGACTGTAAGGTTAAAACCATCTCCTCTAATTGCATAGCAACACCTGCATCACACTGCCTCAGGCAGCTGCAGCAAGTGAATAGGCTCGGACCCATAAAACACTAGGCAATCTTTCCACGGGCAGCAAAGGGTGGTCAATTCTGATCACCAAGCAAGGCAATCAAACAAGGAACCGGCAGCATGTCATATTTAATTTAAAGAAGATGTTCCAAGGTTTATCTCGAAGAGGAAAGTTGCCTCAACCTCCCAGCTAGAGCAATGTGTTTCCATTTATATGTTATTAAAACAGAAACACGTTGAAATGGTGGGTCTACCTAAACTCCTGCAGAAAAGTAATTAATTAGGTGGTTGCTGCAGTCTAGAGGGAGCAATTTTTACTCACCAAGGTCCCACGCATTCCACAGCAGCCACTTTCTAGGGCCTTGCACAGATTTTCTCCCTAGTCCAGCCTCCAAAACTAAAATACGAGGTTTGGCAGAGTTGTTTGCAAGGGAGCTGTTTGAATGCACTCTTCAAAGTTGTGACTTTTGTATCCATCAAAATACAGCGCCAATTCTTCTGCTGCCCGTACTTCTGTTAATTGGTATGAATTTTAGAAATACTTTAACTAAATTTTTTTCCTCTTGTGTCAGTTGCGTGAGATGTAACTGAGGGGAAATAACCAGTTTTGTATGCTTAAAAGCTGCCAATGGTACAAAAAAGGCTGAAGAAAGCATCTTGCTTTGTTCTTTTGATAGCAGTCTCTTCTGTGTTAGTTGTTACCATGCTACCGTAACCTGGGATTTTGAAACTGGGTCTTCTCTGCCCCCAGGACACCTTGTTCCCTGCAACTTGCCCTCTCCAACAGAGGAAAGGTAAAAAAAAACAGCTGCCTGGCTGCTGCAGTCTGCCTGAAAACATTACTCATACAACTGAGCAAGCAGAGTATTCTACATTCAACTCTGATTAAAAAATAAAAAAAAAATAAAAATTCTTGTCCACCTCTCTTGCTGCAGAACTGAAAATTTTCTGGAGGATGCCTACTGGGAGCAAATTTTCCCAACAGGGACAGATTCAAAGCAGTTGAATAGATCAATTGGTATCAAATGTAATTAGGAGGCACCATAAGTGAGCGGACTATTGAACAGCAGAGGGCAAGCCTGGTTATAGAAACAGGGCTGGCAGCTCTAGCACAGGTAGATTATGCAGATGCAGCGCATATTGCAGATGAGAAAGTGCTTCCTCCCCTCCCCCCAATTTAAGGTCATTCCCTTCCCGGCAAACCAGCTACAGTCAAGCTAATACAAACAGCAAAGCCTTTAGAAAAATTGCAGTTTCATGTGTAGTGGTAAGGTGAGAAAAGAAACAAACCATTAACACTGAGTGTTACAGAAAGAAATGTACATAATTTTTTTTTAAACATCTGAATGGAAAATGCAAGCAAATTCTTAAGGAGGGTATTGTCTTATTAAAGACTCATACCGATATTATTCTTTATGCCTAGAAAAATTTGATTAACACAAGTGATTAGGCAACTCCAATTTTAAAGCTGCGAAAAACAGGCTAAAAGAGCAATAAAGCCATGCTGTGATCTCTAAACCCAATATAATCGGGCAAAGTCAGATCTTTGAGTCATTTTACTACAGCTTTGAATCCAACTGAAGATCTTTTCCTGACCCACAGCCAGGCCAACAATTCACAGAATTAGCGGATAACTTCAACACTCTAAGAAAAAAGTTATATTTCTTCCAAAACTGACTCACCAGTACTTTTGCCATCTAGTGGCCTGTTTCTTCAGGCAAGCACAATGATTAGTTATTAAAAGCCTTTGGTTAAGGCTGCTTCTTTAACATACAGTGGTCAGTATTACACTATTATTTTAAATGAAAGGTTAGAATATGCAATGCAGAACACTACTGCTGACTGGGAGTATCATAGAAGAGAAATTCAACATCTTCTGCAGATACTAACTATCAACATGAATCACCTGTACTAAAAAGGGACGTGACAAAAATATCTTCCCTTTCTTCAGAAGGCCTTGCATCACCTTCAATTAAACCTGTAGCTGGTGTATAGAGAAAAGTAACTGTTTACATCAAAAAATGCATCCTTTGGAGTAACACGGATCTCCTCATTCTCAATTAATTTGGGTCTGAAAGACTAACAAAGCTTTGCATCTTCATGCAGACCTAGTTTTTCCATATGTTTTATTAGAAAAACAGAACTATAGCTTCAATTTGGGTTCTTTTGCTTGCAAAGCTTTGGTTGCTAGCTCAACTCTTTCCTTCAATAAGCTAGCTTCTTCAGCACTTTTTTGGGCTTGTACATTTTTCAGTAAGAAGTGGGTAAGGAAGAGTTTCAAGCCTTCCCGTAGCATTCCCAGTTTGGGGTTGTCAGATATCCTGTAAAGATACAGATCAAAAACAGCATTTAGTCTTCTACTGTTTCAGAAGTTTCTTAATTTTTTTCTTTACCTTCTTCAAATACAGATGTAGAAAAAAATGCAACATATAAAAGGAGCTTTTCTGAAGAGGCTTTCAAATTACCAATAAGTCTACATTGGCTTGGCAAACAGCCCAAACACACTCAACATACAATTGATCCTCAACAATAAAATGCAGTATTGGAGCCTTAGACTTGCTTTATGTAAACAATTACATTACAGCAAAAAATGAGGCAAACACCATGTTTGAACTTCCTTGTGGTGCAGCATTAATGATTGAAACATCATCACCTAATTTCTTCTAACTTTATGTGACATTGTAAATTTAATACAACAAAATCATGGAATCACGGAATAATTTAAGTCAGAAAGGATGTCGGCAGGTCATTTTGTCCAACCTCCTGTTTAAAGTTGGACTAACATCCAGGTGTGGTCAGGCTGCTCAGAGTCTTATCCACCCAAGTCCTAAGCATCTCCAAGGATGGAGATTTCCCAGCCTCTCCAGGCAACCCTGTCCCATATACAAAAATAAGATTTTCCAGACAATGTTGATTTAAAAAAAAAAAAAAAAAATTCCCCCAAACCTTTCCCTCATTAGTATTTATTTATTTTTCCTTCTTACACTAAAGACACCTTCTAGCAAAGACTGCTGGGAGAGTGAATCCCACTGCAAAGATGGTAAAGCAATAAGGAAAGCAGGTCATTACAGAGCTGTGCTCATGAAAATCCTGTGACCAAAATGATACATTAAATATCTGAAAGCCTTATTTTGTATAACACTTCTCACAGTTGTATCTGTGTCGGAGCCTGTACCAACACACAAATGATACGCTTCCCCCCACTCACCCAGAAGAGCTTACTTTTTAAGGGATGGATGGCTGATCTTTGGAAAAGGCACTGTATAATTCCAAAAAAAATAAGCAAACTTCCTTAATTACTACTCACCAAGGGTTCCCTGGAGATCTCTCTGATCACTTACCTCACAAAAATGTCACTAAGCTCTTCAGCATCTGTTTTGATTAACAGCATGCTTAATACTTGTCTCAAGAAACGGACTTTGGGTTTATCTAGTTCGCTGAATTCAATTACCTAGTGGAGAGATAGGGAGAATTAGATTAATTCAAGTATTTCAAACAGCTGAATTCTCTTCTAAATGAACAGCTTTTAGCACACCAACTCACCTCCCATCTATACTGTGTTTTAAGTTTGGCACAATAGAATTAGCCAAGAACGCTGCCTCCAAAAGCCAATCAATAAGGAAGCAGAGAAGTTTCTAAGGAATAACCTCTCTACTAGTATCAGAATACCAGATATAATTTCCCAATTAGATAAATACTTCAGAAGTACCTAGGACAATCCATATAATTGTTTAACACATTTCAATTATTCTTCTAATAAAATTCTATGGACTCCCCATTCTGAAATCCAAGTGCTCAGTAGATTTCTTTCTGGTCTAACAAAAATCAACATTAGCTAAAAAACATAGCACAGAATCCACTGACAAAGTCTGTTAATGATGGGGCCTTAGTTCCAACTCTGGATACTCTAAAGAAAATAATCTTACAACTGCTCTGGATATAGAATTGTAGACTTTCTGTACACCTGGGTCACCATAGGTTCCCCTTTCCCCGAATCATAGCATTACCATGATCAATGGGGTTAATTTGGTAATTTTAGAACAAGTTTTGTCTTAGCTTATGGCCACAAACATCTAAAGTACCAGCTAGGTAACAAAGAAAATACATTTTCCATAGAACTAGCAAATGCAAGGAAAACCCAAAAGTATTTTGAAAAGAAAACACACCAACCTTGAGAACTGAAAGTGGCAAGGATTTTGTCCTTAATAAGTGAGCCAACAGTGAAACCAAGTTGGAGATGGCAGCGGCTGACAGATTTTCTAACTCTCTGATTTTGTCCCAAATACTAAACTGAAATGTCACCTAGGTGTCAAAGGAAAAAAAAAATATCCTACAAATCAAGTGACTGTTTAACCAAGTAACAACATAACAAAAACTTTCGACCTTCTACTCTTTATGAGCCCACTGTTAATTAACAGAGATGCTTGATCAGACTGTTCAATTCTTTTAAAATTCATAAAACAGAGGAAAGCAAACCTTCTGCAGTATTTTATTTCCTATTCAGATCTGACCATGAGTATGCCTCACTGAACGCATAGCTATACCAGCAGAATTTTTCCTCAGGATCAAGATATTAACAGGCATGCATCCATTCTCAGGTGTTTAGTAACTGTCTTCCTAACCACAATAATGACACTAAAACAAAGTAGAAACAGGTTTTTCTTCACCTGAAATCGTCTTTCGTATTCACAAAACTTGTTAGCCAAAAATGCATAGAAGGGATTATATGTCTTCTCCTGTAAGCAGCAATAAAGGATAACATGAACAATTTCTCTCTCCTGCTGATCTTTCAGTCCAAGCCTAAAATTTAGCAAGAGAATGAGAATCATTTAGTACGGAAAAAATTGCTGCCACAAAGCAAGAGCTACAGTCAACATCCCATAGTACGGCTTAAAAAAACCTCCAACCACCACATTAAATTCTACTTGTTAGAAAGTTCTTACAAAGTCTTTAAAACACTGAATCGACTCAAACCCTTAAGACTGTGGGCTAAATCAGTATCCTGGTATGGCAATATGGAAATGCTACTATATTATCGGTGTTAAAGGAGTGGCTGAAAAAGCAAGACCTCAATCCATCCAAGAAGTGGAATGATACAAGTATAATTACCCCCTGGGGAAGGGAAGGTAGCCCACTCCATGTCTGTAGCTCTCCATGAAGAAAAACAGAGGAGGGCCCTGTCATCATGGAGTCTTGTGCCTTTGAACATAGCAGTAGTACTGCAGCAAGCACTGCTGCATGGTGTACCAATACAAAGGTTAAATAGTGAAACAAGAACTGTAGGACCCTGTTGTGGTTATCTCACACTGGTATCTATGGTCACAGGAGGAAAAACAGCCCTCGGATCAGTATAAGCCTATTTAGAGAAACATGTCCAGGGCCCTTCACTTCTGTGGTACTTACTAGGGATAAGAGAATATTTTAAGATGTTTTCCCTACTTGGTGATATGAATCTTTTCATCTCTAGGTCAACTCCATGCTACATAATACTTGAAATTCATTATTGTTTGACAGTAGCCTAAGAGGATGCAGTCAGTGATTTCAAACCACCCTAAAAAAAAAAAAAAAGCCTGAAGAAAACAGTCAGTATCAATGAGTACTTATGTTGGCGGCCTCAGAATAAAGGCCAAGGACTGAACAACTGACCAGTCTAAAAGAGGGCTGAGACACTTTGGCAGGGAATGGTAACTAACTCGCAATGCACCTGTTCTGTGAATAATATGATTTAGCTTCCAGGGCTGCCAAATGCTTGGCAGCATTAAAACCAATTAAAATGAAAAATGCTTCGTATTATAATCTGAAAAATGTCAAACAAAATTCTTTTCATTGCTTCAAGCTCAAGTTTCATATGACATTAGTATAACTCAAGTGTATTTTCTAACTAAGTTTGACTCCACTGGAACTTGCTCTACAGTCTGTAGAGTACAGTTTGTTATCGCTTGAGTCTAATATCCCTCGTTTGTATACGCCTCCAGACATCTGCCATTGCATTTGATCACAGACACATACCAGATTAACAGAGAAAATATTGTCTTTCAGCCAAAAACCCCCAGAATTTAAGGTTTTACAATATGAAAATCTGGAATGATTTCTAGGCTGATTGTTAATGAGTGGTGAAAACTTAGAAGTCTGCTTCTCCAAAAGAGACCAGCACTGTAAGTGCGTGTCTGTGATATAATTTGCTTGCTCTCCCATCAGCCAAGTGCTATCTGATTTTACTACAGAGCAACAAAACTTTTTTTAAAAAATACGCAGGTTTTCAGCCACCGGACATGCATTTAATAGATGACTTGTGAAGTTACATTGCGATCACTAATCTGGCACACTCTCCTTTTGCTTGTTCATCATCACTTCTATGATGACTTGCTTATTTAGGAAGTATTCATGTCACCAGATGGTTGTAACCAAGTAAATCAGCACTTTGATGTTCAATTTTGTTCTTACTTTCGCTTCTTCACAGACCTAGCAGTACTTTCTCTTTTCAGACCTAGCATTCCTAGACATCTAAATTTAAGAGTCAGGGTTGTCTTTCATTGCTGAGCTTCACCATAAATCTGTACAGATTTCATAAGACTGATAATCTTAGATAAAGAATCTCACCTATTAAATCATTCATGAGTTACAGTATTCCCATGGACTTGTATGTCTTGATCACTTTAAGAATTTCCCCCTGTATATGGAATCACTGCCTCTGACGTAGATTGTTTATCACCAGCAGAAGCCTGCCTCTGACTAGGCTAGTTATCATCAGCTGAAGCCCAAGACCACCATTGCCTTTAGATGAAAAATAGCAATACTCAAACACAACTTCTAAAAGTCAGTTCAAACGATTTTAGTAGATACAGTCACATACTCGCTATCCTGAACTACACACCACATTACAAGAGGATATCTAAGACTTTTACAAGTTTCAATTTTTCGTAGGAAGTTTCTCAAATTCTTCATCTCTATGAAATAACTTAAAAAATTGCCTCTTCATCAAACTTAAGAAGCATTCATTCCCCCTCATGTGTGAATCTGTGGTTTGTGAAGGAGGTACGGCCTTTCAGCTGATGAAATAGACCAACTCTCACTCTCTTCTCTTTGCCTCCAGTGATGTTCCCAGTCCAAGTCCCTTTACATTGACGCTTCTGGAATCACAACCTGAGCCATTTCAGGGAGCTGTTCTGGCTTCAGACTAATTACTTTCTTTTGATGTAAGGAGGAGAAAGACAAGCAGAACTATAGCAGCATGGTTTAAAATGGTTTAAATTACCATTTAACCACACCTCAACTTTGCCATAGATCTAGCAGCAGACGAACCAACAAGCGCAGTTAAAATATTTCTTCATGTATTTCTCAGGCTCCTCCTCATGAGACTGACATCAAACATAGGAATATAAATTCCCATACACTCTGGAACGCACATTCACATTAAAGTTAATTCCTTCACTGAAAATTCTGTGTACTTTCCATTATATTCTGACAGATGTGGGCAGATTTGAGAATTCCTCTCTGAGTTTGGTGTATAAAAATCAGTATCAACACACACCAAGCAATCTGCAGACAGGTTTTTCTGCCAAGCTGTATGTATACAGATTTGTATACTAGTTTAAATAGCACAGATGAGAGTCAAGGATCAATTTGCAAATTGAACTAGCAGGTCTTGGCAAGAACTGCAGCACCAGCAGCTAATTTCTTTTAATTGAACAGGCCATATTAAGATATTGGAATGACTCCATCACAGTCTTAAATCCAAGCTGTGTTTTGCAGAAGTGGCATTTAATCAAATATTAGTTGACTTTATTACAAAGTCTGTTTTGGTTTGGTTAGCAAATTAAATAATTGCATGCCATCCTGGTAAGACAATTCCCTTGAATTACAAGGCTGCAACAGAAAAGTTCAGACCTGATCTCTCCCCTCCCAGTTACTATAGACTTACAATTAATATTCTGACAAACACAAAGAATAGCTTAGTTTTAGCTTTTCCCTGATCACATCTTCTTCTAAAGAGCTGTTTGCAAAGCGGTAAGGAAACTGGTCTTAACATGAAATGTGACCCTGGAGCAAATCCAAAGCTAATAAATTCTGCAAGAGGGAAGTGGAGGTGCTAGAACACTACCAGGTCATGCAAGTATGGACAGAGACCTACAAGATGGCTTAACAAGGTGGCAAGAAGTAAAGGAAGTGGCAGTAGTACGGAAATCCAGTGACTCAACCAAGACATGTTCTGAAGGCGCTTCTGCTCTGCCTCTGTAAGGAAGCAAGCCTGCAATAGACTTCCATCTGCTAGACCGGGATGCACATCTTCAATGCAAAAAGATACAGGCTTCTTAAGTCAAAAGATGCTGTAAATCACCGTTATAGATATGAGTGACAATAACAGGGGCTGCTCCTTTCCTCTGACAGTCAATTCTGCCTGCCCCCTACTAGTCCTTACACCAGGGTTTTGTCCCCTCTTCTACCCTTTTACCCTACATGGATCCTTAGCTATGCACTTTAATTGTATTATCAATTAAGTACTCTTAAACCCAGACCAGCAATGTTATTTTTCCAATCCAGCTAATGCTATTCTTAGTTCTAGGCTGTCTTCTGTGCTAGTCTGTACTTACTTGAAAAGCTTTTCAAAGGCATCTAGGAAGTCTTCACTTGTCATCAAGACACAAAAAATACTTCTCCTGATATCGGTGTTCATTCTCTGCTTACGAGCAAGCTCCATTATCTTTGAACTCACCTGAAAAAAAATTAAATGCTATTTTATTTAAGCTTGCTTTAAAAAAGCTATTTCTGTGCAGCCTCCAATAAGACCATTAATGAAGATCTCCAGTAAACTATGAAGCATCAATCCAAAGGTCCTGAGTTTTTGTCCAGAGGCATGGGCATCATCAGGAGCTTTTTTAACTAGGGAAATATATTTTAATGCATTTTAATTGTGCCAATTATTTTTAAGACATGCTTCTCTAAGGCAAGTCACCATGACCATCCCAGCACACTACTTTTAGAATCAGTTTAGATATATGCCACCCATGGATAGACATTACCTGTCAGAATTCATACTAGCAAATCCACTTTAGGTCAAGTCTCTTCTTCCACTTACATAACAAGTTATTTTTGCAATTCCACAGGATAAGAAAAAACAAGCTATACCATAATATTTGCAGTAACAGCCCTTATGAAGCGCATGAGTACAACATTTTGAAAAATGTAAGAGCAGAATTTACAGTCCAAAAACTTAGTCTTACAAGAGTCTGTGAAGGTTTTTTTGGTGGGCTCCGAAACAAACTTATTCACCTGTATGAAGAATATTCAAAAGATCATGAACACTTAGACTTACAACTAGCACTTCTTGGATTTACCTTTCCTAAATGCAGTTTTTGCTGAGGCTTGCTGTTTGTATCATTAATCATTGGTGCTCCACTCCAGGATGACCCTACGATCCACCAGCGACCAACCTGATCAGCACTGAGGAGAGATTCCAGGGAGACTCGGAGCTGAGTTTCTTTTCCAGAACCACTGTTGTGAACCTTGAATAACAAAATACAAAAAACCCAAAAGCTTTTATTTGAAGGTTTCTTTTTAAAAAACAAACAAACAAAAAAACCCCAAAACAAACAAACAAAAACCAAAAGAACAACGCCCCCCCGCAACAAATACTTTAATTAATTACAATTACTTTAAAACAAATAACTTAATCTCCATAAAGGTCTTCATACGCTCTCCCCCCACAGTCTTTAGTTTCAGTCAGCAACGTGAAAAGAATTTACAAGTTTCCCATATGCTCTAATTTCTCAAACACAAAAAGTTGCTTAAAGCTACATTTAGAAGCTCTTGATTTATGTAAAAAAGAGACAATCAGTTAAAAAGTAGCCATCTTCCAATCACAAAACTTGATTAGAATTCAGACTTGATGCTGACATTGAAAATCAGTTGCAGCATCTTAAAATCTGGTCATGATTTTCCTTTTGAACACTTGTGGTCAAATAAAATGACATGACAAACTGCCTTAAGTTTTGTATAATTCAAACAACACAAAGTTTAAACTCTTCAAACAAAATACGAATTTGCAACAAAAGAGGCTAGAAGCGTATTAAGAGGACTGTGAAAATTTAAGAGAGGAAATTCTACAGATCTAGGTTACCTAGCTTATTTTTGCCTGGCCTATTATCACCGATGTGCACATCCTGCATTTACAAATTTCTGCAAATAAGATGCTCTAGGCGTTGTAGACAAGTATTATTTTCAGGTTGGAGATAGAGGGACTCTAAAACCAGATTCAAGTCTTGTGAAAATGAATTCGTTCTCAATCCAAAGAGACAATTACTTTCATGCATCTTATACTGGGTTGTTCTAGACAAACTGCCCTCTCTCCTCCAAAAAAAAAAACAAAACCAAAAAAGAAAAAACATCCAGGTTTTCAGAAGTGTTAGACTTCCAAAATAATTCTGGTGAAGTGAGGAGCGGGTGCCTGCATCCAAAATCTACGGAAAAAAGAACTTGTCATAATGACTCATTTCTTCTGCATAATCATTAAACACCCCACAATCTCTTTTTCAAGTATAGGACTTTGAGGCAAAGTCTTTGGCTAAGTATTATGTCCTTTCTCAAACTGTTCTGCAGAAGGCTGGTTGACTGCTGACTAAACTTGGACACAGGAGATAATAATTAACGATCTAAGAAGCGATTTTTGTCCGCAAGAGTTTCAGACTGTTAAACAAATTAAAAAATACTATAGCCCATCAAGCCAACATACAATACAAATAATTACTTCTGGTTTAAGAACAGCTATACTGCATATGTCAAGAAAGTTCTCACCAGTGTTCTTTGCAATTTGCGGAGTTTTTCAACTGGTTCAGGATCATAACCAGGAATCTTACGCATGTCATTATTCCTTAATGCTAACATAGTCTCTAGCATAAAACGAACCTATTGGGAAAAGAAATATTTCTGTGGATTATGTGCTGTGAGTTTCTTTATTAAAGTAGAGAGTGTACTTTGAAATTACTATTCTGTGAGAATAAGCAGCTCAGCTGGCAATATATATCAAAATTTAGATTACATGAATACAAATAGAGAGAAGGATGTTTACTTTAACATGTTCAGCCTTCAATTCAAAGCTTAATCTGCTGAACACCATGCCTCAGTGGCCATTTTTTAAAGTGTACATGAAACAGAAGCACTGTCCATTGCATAAGACATAAAACAGTTCTAGTCTCGACCATTAGAAGCATTTTGGTGTCTGTGTCCTAAGAACTGATAGACAAGAAGAATGCAAACAACTGAATGCAACAACTGAACACTAACGGTAACTTAGAATCTAAATAGAGTGCATCAGAAAACATTTTGGTAAATTAACACATGTATCCAAGTGCTTATTAAAGTCTATTCAGAACAGAAAATCTTTAAAACACACACACATACCCTAGTCTGATCCTGAAGTTTCTTCTCTGCTGTGTTTGCTTTCCTCTGGGCTTCAGTGATCAGTTCCTTCAAAGCCAACGCATCATCTTTTCTTAAGGAAAAGCCCACATTTTTCAGAAGAAACAAAATCAACTCAATCTCTTTTTCAGTGAAAGCACTAACAAGCTTTTTCAGAATATCAAAGATCAGCAGGGAATGAACCACATGGAAGTTATACAGATGAGCAATCAAGGCAAGCAGATTTTCACATTCTTTCCCTTCAGCATCACTTTTACAGAGTTCATCAAATTTCTTCACCACGGCTTCCAAAAAGTGAGCACCGACCTGGCAATAGTTCCATTAAGGCAGCAGGGGGGGAAAAATCCAGCAGTTAACCGTAAGTAGATTTTACAGACATCTGTAAAACATTCATTTTTGGGGCACTGCCACTATTAATTTTAAAGAAATATTGTCACTCCTCTCAACCAATATGGATGTTCTACATTTACATATACAAATATCTAAGTGGTGTCACATTTTCTGAAAGTGTATGTTATTTACACTTCATATATGCTATCCAGTTGCCTTTTAAAGTCTGTGCAAGAAGAGCAAATGTTATGAACTTACAGTACACATACATCAGAATTTGTTTACAGAATTTTCATGGACACATATTAGCATCTTCCCAGCTGTCAGGCTAGCATGCTGTTACTGCTAGTCATTCATCCAGTAAAAGCTGCATGTCAGAAACCAAATGCATCACAGAGTTCAGCATTCCAGAATAAAATCCTTAACACGAGGGTAAAAAATAATATTGTAAAACAACCCCCAACATACCAAGTTTTCACAGTTGCTGAGCATGAGCTTAGGCTGATTTTGAAGTCAGGATAAGTCTCAGCCATTTGTCAGTGGTACAGTTGGGAAAAGAAATTTTGGAATCTCTGTGTTTGTGAAGAGAGAACCGATGCTAAAGATTGGAATTAGAAAGCATATCAAAATATAGGTAGGTAATGAACATTACTGCTGAACAAGACGCCCCCCCCGTTATCATGGTGCTAACATTTCCTGATGGTTGGTATGAAAACTGGAAGTCCCAGGAGCAGCACTGACTTGCATTACAAACCAGCTTAGGTTTTAACTATCCAATGATCATATTGCACAAATGCATAAACACAATTACTGGAATCCCAACTTCTGCATTGCTCAAACTAATCTTAAATGCAGCTGTGCTATCACACTTTCGTGTAATGCATATTCTACATTTATTTTACAGAAGAAATAATAGGGCTTTATGGTTTAATGCTACAGTCTTAGATTCAAAGATGCTATGTAAGAGAGTCGGTAGTACAAAACACAGTCTGGATATCATCTATTTCTAACACCTATCAGTATATCTAAAACCTAATTACTAGGTATTCTCCAAAGTTTCAACTTCTAAAAAGATTGTGTTTCTCTTCTTAAAACAGCATTGTAATATTACATTATATTTGCAGTCAGAACTGCCTTTCAAGCAGCAAAGAGGAACAAAAAAAAAAATTTAATAGCAAGGCTGCATGGAAAAAGCTGCTGTAATTGCATCCTGATATTTAATATGGTTTCAGAGACTGCATTCAGGTTACTATATGACAAACTGAAGAACTTGCATCAATGCATCTTTTGCATTGAGATGTAGAAAGAAAATGTAACTTGATGGGAACATGGCTTCCTGAGAGACATTTCACTGAAATCAGCTAAAATCTTCCCTTTGACATCAGTAGTTTCAGCGTCTTCTTAACAGTAAGCAAGAGATATTTTATCTCAATCACTCATCACGCTTAAAAACACAAAAGAAAAACCTCCAAAAAATTTGCCATGCTTTCTGAAGTTTTTGATATTCTGGAGTCATTGATATACCTAGTTAATTCCACTGATTATTTGCATGATTAGGCTTAAAAAAGGACTTTTTCCATTGACGTAAAAGGATTTCTGTAACTGTAGCACTTTCCTTATCTGAATACACATCGTTCAAGAACAATACCCTCATATACCCAAGAGAACAGAAATGGATTAGTGTAATTAAAGAGGAGAAAACTTGACGCTTAAAAAATTCAGTTTTATGGATGCAGAAAGATTTTCATGAAGAAACTGATGTTTTTATAATTGACCAGTGGTAACTCATGGAGGAAATAAATTAATCAGATAGAGCAACAGACTGGTCCCTTTCACTTGTGGACACCTAGCAAATAAGCTACAAATACTGATGAAATTCAACTAGAGATGCTTTTTAGTGACACACAATCAAAAATTAAAAGGCAATTCAAATAAAATATCAAGGAAAACACTCTACAATATGTATTATTAAACAAAATTAGTCCCAACCACAAGAATTACCTCAATTCCTACATTATGATGAAGAATGCTGACCAAAAGGACATGCTCCATCATCAGTCTTGCAGGCATGGCAACTGCAGTAACACAAGCATTCATGAGAATATCTGTCAGAGTTTCATTCATGTCCTTTCTGCTGTTGGCCATGTAGAGCTCTTCCATCTGTCCACTAATGGAGGACAAATTCGGTTCACTCAATCTATTGAGAAACAAAATCCAATGTTCACTTTTTCTTCTCTTTACACAATTCCACAATTTTCAATTTACCCAACAACCAACCCATTCTTTTTAGAGAAACTAGCTTGGCTTAAGAAGAAAGATTGAAAAGATGACTGGAAGGGACCTTTTGTATTTTGCTGTGTTCACTAAACTAAAAATATACAACATATGTTTAATTCTGGGCTTTTTTGGGAAAATATTTACATGTAAAAACATTTACAAAGCACTGTCGATGTGCTTACTGTCACACTGAACAGACTTATTAAGAAAGCAGGCACTGTTCTTAGCAGTTTTAACTATGGCACATCACAGTCTTTGGCAAAATTAAGTACGAAAATACCTCATACTTTTCTAACATATAAGGTATATCAAATTCTAAATGACTGAACAAACTGCATACTGTAGTCTGCATTTTACAGATAACATAGATAAAAGAAAACGCCAATAGATTTCTTATTTTAAAAATACTCTAAAATTAAAACACGTGGAAGTGTTAATTACTTTTTCTGTTCTTCAGTAGGTTGAAGTGTTGCTCCTCCTCAGTTGTAGTGTTGGAGAAATTTAATTTTATTTAATTAAAAAAAGAAAATCATGGGGTTTGGAGGGGAGTTATAACTCACTCTATGAGTTTTTTTTACAGACATGCTCCAACTGACACCTAGTGAATTATGCCTAACACTTGCAGGCAACTGCTGTGTGGAATTCAGCCCAATCCTAAATTTATTTTCTAGATTTTTCAACTTCTGTAACGACCAACTTTGAAGAATTTATATCAACAAAGATAATTATTATTAAGGATAGCAGACATGATTGCCAACTTAAAATCAGTTTGTGAAGAGAAAAGTCACATCCTGGCCACTTTTCTTTGAATGATGAGCACTGTCACATCGAATCAGAAAGATTAATGACTTTCCTTATTACATTACCTATTAATGAGACCATTCACCATTTTCTTCAGCCTTCCCAATTCTTCTCTTTTCTTGTCATCTAGTGTCTCCTGAGCTTTCCTTACTTGAGGGGGAACATACTTTGTAGCACTGTGATTATGACTCTGACCAGGAAAACAACAAAGAAAGATACCAAATGAGACTTGTATCTTAAATATTTGAACACATATATAAAATTCTAGTTGGTTAATATACCAAACTTCTAGTTAAGTATGTATTTTACCATCTAATAACTAATGCCAAAGGAACAACTTCATACAGAGAAGAAGCATGCAACAAGTTATCGCTTATGACCAACCTGATGGCAGCAAAAAACCTCTTCCCTTTACATGAAACTTTAAGTTATTGTTATTAAAACTTGACATCTTAGGTCTTGGTTTAACCAGGTTTTATCAGCTGCAGACGTACTAACAGTTTAAGTTAGTGCCATGCAGGCTAAATGACCCGTTTGGCCTCCTCTCCTCCACCGTGCTACAAGACCTAAGGCAGGCAGAACCTCTGGGATCATCCAGAAGTAACACTTCAGTTTGCAACAGATATTAATTTTAACATAAGCTCTCTTTGCTCTTAGCAGAAGTGCTTAACCATGTTCTTAAACTCTACAGCTGGGGTAGTGCCACCGTTTTGTTCCTTTTATTTGCTGATCTCATATATAGAAACAAGGCCACATGCCTTGCGCTTTAGGGTATTATCTGCCAGCAT
>NW_009216933.1:0-233 GCF_000690835.1 Fulmarus glacialis | reverse complement strand
CCACCCGCCGAGGGGGGGCCCCCCCCCCCCGCCATGCCCTGGGACTTGGCAGGCCTCTGAAGTCCGCACTGTTGCTGGGCCCAGTGCTGTTTTGACCCACGACAACACTCTGCGTGGCCTGACTCGACAGCAAACACCCATGCTTTAGAGGCGACGTAAACTGCTTCATGTTCAGGTTGTGGCATGTACTTTGAGAAGCAGGTTTGCGTTACCCTACCTCCTCCTCGCCCGAA
>NW_009216932.1:0-12176 GCF_000690835.1 Fulmarus glacialis | reverse complement strand
CAGCGCACCACCACCCCGCCACGCTCCAGCAGCCGCGGCACGCCGCGCCACTCTCCAGCGGCGCTCCCTGACCGAAACACTGCCGGCAACCGGGAGAGGGCACCGGCCCCGCCGTCTCTTCGGCCCCGCAGCGCCCACACAGCTGTTGCTAGGATCATCCATCCAGCCTAGCAACCATTAGCAGCAGAGCCTGCGCGGAGAACAGCCAATCACAGCCGCTTCGATGGAGCGTGCCGGCGTTGGCGGACATCTTGCAACGACGGCATCTGGGCGGAAGTAGCAGCTCTTCGCGCCCCCTCGCTCCCTGGCCAAGGCCGGTCGAAGCAGGCTCTCACCTCAATACTGAGTGGACTCTGGTACCATCATGTAAAAAAAAAAAAAAACCAGCAAAACAAACCAACAAAAAACCAAAACAACAACAGCCAAAAAAAATCTTCACAAACCAAACCAAAAAAACCCAAAACACAACCCACGCCAAAACAGAAATGGAAAACTGCCAGAGAAAGGCAACAAAGTTAATTATGTGAAAAGGCTCCGTTTGAGAGACAGACAGTATGGGATGCATACTGACTTGAGACCAAGTTGGGAGGTCTACAAACTCATAAGGCAAAGGTCTCATGGAGATGTAGCTCAGTCGTTCAGCAGTTATTCCAACATGAGAATGATGTGCCAGCAAATGAAGCTGTTCAGAGCCAGTGTCAAAGTAAGCCAGGGTTTTTCACCCTGATAGTGGACCTGTGAACTCCTTCACAAATAATGTTGATGATGCTACAAGTTCAAAGGGAAAACTGACAAGTGTTTGAAAGAGAATGCCTTTGAAAATTAAAGAAACCCCAACAAGCTCAGGACACACTCAGTTCTGAAAACTAGTTGGAAAATTGGGAGTGTGTGCAGGGGAAACAATGTATTTTCATTTTTATTTGTCCATTGGCATCTGTTTATGGTCACTGTTCGTGAGAAGAGAGTGGGCTAGAGAGACTGATCTGAGCAAGGATGTTTCTGGATTTTCATTCCAGCTGGTTAGCACACATCAGCACAGTTCAGAGTAGACTGGGTCATTCTGGGATGGCATGGTTACTGTACAGGAGCAGAAGACACAACCTTGTCACCAGATATGCCATATGCAGAGTTTGCAACCCTTGTTACCTTCCAACGTCTGCCTCTGCAAATATCTCTTGTCTACTCTGCAGTATGGTTGGAGCCAAAATGTTTGGTTGAATCCCATCTAGTGATGTGGTAAACACTGCTTAAATCACTGCATCCATTGCCTGCTTCTGCAAAGCACTCATTTAGCAGCCTCTCTTGCGAGGCTAGTGAAATACTACAGTCAATTCTGCATACGTGTCCTTCCCAGAAATGAACCTGGTCGGTGTACGAGGATGATGGTAGGGAGTTTGTCTCCCGCAGAGGATATGCTGCAAAAAAATCTGCATTCCTGACATCTGCAGAGCATCAAAATTCTGTTGCTGTTATGGCTTTTACAATGCAAGGAAATTAAAATACCTAGTAAGTTGAAGTTAAGATAGTGTCTTAATGTCACTGGTTTTGAACCACTATGTCAAACTCCCTATCTCAGAACCCTGTAGATTCAACGTCACTGTGCTGTTACACTGGTAAGACAGACAGACACACTAGTGTCCATGCATCACTGACTTGTGTCTTCCATGTGCATAACTAGAGGGAGCAGGAATTTTTTTGCCTTAAGAAATCTCCTTAACTCCAGAAGAAGCTGAACATTACATCCTTTCTCCCTTGACTCAGCTGATTTCAGATAACTTAGCGATGACTGATGGGGTGAGGCTGAAATACAGCTAACAGGAGTGCTCCCAAACTTGCTTTAGAATGGCTTCAAGTCCCTATAGGGGACTAGGCATCTGAGTACTGGGCACACCTACTAATATCCAGAAGATAAAAGCAGCCTATTTTCTCTCCCATCTTGTCTTGGAAGTTTGAATCTATGCTTAGTGAGAGATCAGTGATGAAAGCCTAGGGACAGCTTTTTGCAAGTGTAGCTAATTTTTTTTTTTTTTTCCTAACAATAAACTGAACTGATATTGACCAATTGAATCATATAGACAGCTGCGCGTTATGGTAAATAAACTTACTGTAAAGTCTGACTGCTGACTGCCATAAATACTACAATAAGTAAACAAGGTACTTTTAAAAAAAATCAGTGTTCAGTGTGGCCTCTACAAACTTAGAAACTTTTCTGAGAACTTACTTATAAACTACAAATCTGTATTACTTCTACACTAGCATGGGGACAGGCCATTTCACTAATCCTGTCCATAAGAAACTCCTCAGGGTGCCCTTTGGAACAACCTCCAGGACCAATTTAAATACGGCCTTCATGCTTCAACGTACTCCAGGCAAATATCCTTAACCACTGCTTTGGATCTAGCAGTATCAGCTTTCAATGAATGACAGGTCCACACAGGAGCACAATGCTCCCATGAAAATCTTGTCAAGTTATTGGTATGCAGAGAGTGAACTCATGTATGAAGAGCAGCAAGTGGTCACAAGCAATATGCTTTTTAAAAAATATAAAAAATGTATGCCATAAAACATTTTTCTGTAGTATGATTTTTTAAACATCTTTGTATACTTGCAAATATAAGACAGACATGGAAGACAGTATCAAATTCATCAATTTAATTGTAGCAATAAAAATCCTACATAAAGACCAGAAAAAAAAACTTGTTTTTTTGACATTTCGGGTCTCATCATCTCGAAAAGCACAAAAAGAAGATATAACGATCCTAAAATAACATTTCCCGTATTTGAAACATCTGCTCCAGTCTGCACTTATGATTCTCCTGTGTTTTCATAATTTCCTTCAATCTTATCACATATTACTCAAAACAATATAAAACCAGAAGTTTTCTAAGTTTTCAGGGCAGTGGGAAGGAGGAAGAGACATACACATATCTCCACACCCATCCATAGAAATCAAAACATGCTACAGATAGCATTGTTTACCACTTAGGCAGTTTTCTTTATAGTGTTTCTGCTCTCAACTCAAAACCATTTCAGACCTTCCACTCCCTCCTTCTTAGGATCCTGCTGAGAACTCACATAAAAGTTAGACTTAAATAACAACAAAAGGAACAAAAAATGAAACAAAAAGCTCACCTTCAGATGCTCATATGTTGCCATTGCGTTTTGGAGCACTTTTCTCTTACAAAATGTATCAATTACCATAATTACATATTAGACTTCGGCTATGATGAAGGGAGGGAAGATGATTCGTTTTTAAAGGAATTTGGAAGACATTTCCAGGCTCATTTTGGGATTTTTTTTTTTTTTTAATAGGAAATTAATAGATATCATGTACCAGTTTTGTCTGTAAGGTAGATGATTGGATTCTGCAACTGTGAAGATACTGGGTCTTCTTTATGCATGAACACTGTATAATCCAAAGCAGAAAATGTGACAAAAGAAAAAAAGGCATCCCAACAATTAGAGACAGTGCTATAAGCAAAATAGCTAACTCAGAAAAACCTTTGATTTCAACTAAACTATGCTACTTTATACAACTGTTGTTAAAGCTGTGGATCTAATTGTACCCTAATATACAATGGCAAATCAGGAACTTAAGACAGCTACATTATTCCAGGCATGGTAAGAGAGAGGCGCAGTCATAGTGCTGTGTGCACTGTGATATTACTTTATATAACAGATTCGGTGATATCTTTTAAGGCAACATTACCCCCTCCCCCCGCCCGCGGTATTGCTACATTCATTCAGGATAATGCTCTTAAGGGTAATAATTTTCTAATTTAAGAAGGTTGATCATATAAATTGCCTACCCCTGTCAGCGTTTGTATGAACTCATATACTTCCATTGCAGATAGTAGTTGTATAGTGGTTTTATCATTTAAGAACCTGCATTCAAAGAAAGAAGCCAGATAAGATCACTGCAAGGGCAACAGACTTACCAGGTAACTAATACAGAATTAGATTAAGTACCAAGTGATAGTTTGTATCATAGCAAAGTGACAGCAACAATTTAATATGATCTGGACTTGATTTTTTTTTTTTTTTTTTTTTTAAGATTTGAATGTTGGAAATTAACATGTGAATAATTTCTTTAAAAATTAAAATTAAAATGTTACTTAAAGCTTGACCAAAAATCTCCAAATTAATGTTACAGTATTTTTACCCAAGTTTCTTATTGCATTAACTACAAATTAAAAATTCTCATTGATATGTGTGCACGTGTGTGTTTGCATGAGTGACACTTTAAACAACCAGGACAGCTGAGATCACAGTCTAGGTACTGAGATCTGTATTTTGGTAAACCCAGTTGATCCCACCAGCTACACCATATGCCTTTAGCAGTTTAGGTTTTTTTAAGGAAAGGAATACCTCAGTCACTCACTTAGAACAAGTGAAAAACATTAATGATTTTTCTCACAAATTTTGCAACAGCATTGTAAAACATTTATGTCAAAAACCTTGTTTCTTTATTCTAATAGAAACTTGTTTGGCCAATCAAGACTAAGCAACAGTCAAAACAGAAGCAGATAAAAGGTAGCATTGACTACTAATCATGAAAGAGAAACACTTCCTTGGACAATGAACTACTCTCAAAAAACAGAAGTCAATTTACTTTTAGATATTCCTAAGAGACAAAATAGAGGAATTTGTATGATAAATTATTCATCATAGCTTATTCACACAATTTTAATTATGATACTCTTCCCGTAACAGTCTAAACAGCTCAGGGGACTCAAAGGCTCAAGACCATTGATTGTAGCACACAGACTTTTCACCTTTATATTGACAGTATGTATGGGGACTGGATTCAATGAATAAAAGCTGGTATCGCCTAGTAATCTTTATGGTTCATGGAAAAAGAGCAGGTGATGATGAAAAGGAATTAGCAGCCAGGGATATCTCCCAAGAGCCGCTGGGTGAATTCAGAGGCAATTAAAAGTATTCAGCCTTTTACAGGGTATGGCCCCAAGGGCTGTAACAGAAGCCATGACAAATGGCTGTGTCAGGCAGCAGAACTGAGAAGACAGGAGATGCACGGACTTCTGAATACTGCAGTGGTCCCTGCTGGTTAGAGAGTGAAACACGGATGCAGTGGCTTCTCTGCCACTGTCATGTTGTCCTCATTGTGAGATGAAAAAGATGACAGTTTGCAAGAGCTGAAGGGGCTGTGCTCTTCACAGGGGATGAATGAGAGTCCTTGCCTTCTTAAGAGCAGAATAACCTCAGCACCAGTCAAAAGCTTTCATAGTCTCACATCAGTCACAACACACATTGCAAATTCTGGCTCAAAGCACTAGCCTTGTCTGAATTAAAAATAGTAATAAAAACATTGCAGTAAAAGTGAAAACTGCTGAAACCATCATAACCAGATCACTGTATCCCTTTTATACATTCTCTAATGAGATTTTTCTCTCTTGTTTTAAGGAGTGATCCCAGACTTGTACATGAGAACAACTGACAGGAAGTTAAGCCCCAAAAGAGCACTCTCAAGACACTTTTTCTTCTTTTAGGCATCAGAACGAAGATGAAAAAAAATGAAGGTTGTGAGAGCACGCTCTGAGAACAACAACAGAAGAAAACCACCAACCCCTCTATTTTCAAGTGCTTACTTTCCTTGTAGAAATCTTTCTTTCATTTTTAGTTAGTTAACTATTCTGGGAGTAAGACTATAGGACCAAAAAATAAAAACCTCCCAAACCAAAAGCCACACAAATTACAAAAGCAGCAGTACTTTAAGTGTGATTTTTGTGTGTGCAGGATTCACTTTGTTTCTTTATGTCTGACAAGAGTCTAGGAGAGTGAAAAGTGTATCTATAGACATGGAAGACAAACAGGGCTGTCTATTCCAACTGTTAGAGATACTAATTCATTGTCCATATTTATATTATCTGACTCTACCTGCAACATACAGCCACCTTCAGTGAAAAGTTCACTTTTCCACATTACAGCACAGGTTGAGGTAACAACACAGCCTCATCACTGAAATTCTCAGACAACTTTCTTTTTCTTGTTCTATACTTCAAAGGAGCCCCTCTTTCCCAGAGCACTGTGATGAAGTACTTATGTGGAACGCAGATTAGACAGGTTCAAATGCGGCGCAAATGGGAATAGGATAAACAAGAAACTATAGCAGAGGCATCTGAGTCTTACAAGTTCTGGAAGCTATAGGATACATGCCAAAGTCAAAGAGTGAGGGAGATTGATTTATCCAACTAATTATCATTTTCTTCTTAAATAAAGTTTTCACAAAAAATAGTTTTCTATTGATTAAGTAGATGTGGGCAAGACGATAATGCTAACTCAGAATCAGATAGGACGTGACCCTCAGAAAGTACTGAAGGAAACAGCATAAAGTCTTCTCTGTCTTAAAGCTTTTCTGAGGAATCCTCTCCACCTGCATTCCATTTGCTTGAGGCCACTGGCACTAAGCAGTGCCATGGCCACGTCCTGTCCTGCCCCAAATGCTCTATTACCCAGTAACATCTATAAGTCAAAAAAGACATTAGATGGCTGTGTTGGGCGGTGCCTTGGTACCTCAGCCATAGCAATGGTAGGGGCCTGCTATTTGCAGCGCTGCACCTTTCCACCCAAGCTGTGCTGGCAGTGCCTCCCAGAGCCCCCATGACATTATTTTCCCTTGCTGCAGCTGTTGTGGTGCTGCAGATTTCATGCTTTGCATCTGCAAAGCCCAGTATTACTGTTGTGGCAGGTATGGACACTGCTAGTACATCTTTGTGTACGTCAATCTACTTCAACATCCTGTGTTATACAGCTGTCAGGCTGCCAAAACAGTCTATGAAATCCCTAAAAACTTGCAGGCATTTTAATGAAGCAGATTTTGTTTTCATACAACTCTTCCCCACTTGCCCTCCCCCTCCCCCCCCCAAAAAAAGCTCCACCTTACAATTTCCAAGCCATAATCTGTTGTTGAATTCCTCTTTACCCACTATTAAATGCATAGTTTCTGTGAAATGAGGAAGGAGAGCTTCAGAAGGAATTGCAAATCATGTCAATCCCTTGGGATAAGATACAATCAACCAGTACAAACCTATTCCAGTGGTACACCCAGCACTTCATTAGCAAAATACGTTTTTTGTTTCAGATCTCCTGGAAGTAGTCTATCAGATGGAAAAGCCTTTTTAACATAGGAAATTCATCTTACCTCTCACCATACTAAATTGCTGCCTTTCCAACTCACCTCTAGACAATTACGCCACTATTGCTCCAAGCACAACAGCTGTAACTGGGTGGCTAAGACTGTATGTATAACCTGGAGCAGAGGCATGTTAACAACGTTCTCTGACTATCCTCTCTCTCCTCTAGTGAAACAGTAAAATTATGATTTGCCTTTGGAGGTGACCTGCCTGGGTCACAGGATGCTGCAAATGCACAGCCAACGCGCTGTTCCTGCACATGGCTCTTCTCTTGCCTCATTAGCAAAGGTACACTTTGATTCCTGGAAGTCCAGCTGCATAAGCAGTATCCTGTTGATGTAGGCTCTCAAGTGAGATGGTGGTGCTCCTGAAGGGGAAATATCTACCTCCTGCAGTCAAGACAGCAGAAGAAACAACCATTTTTGGAGGCCTTTGTTAACTGCCTACTTCCTCCTCTGAAGGGCACGTTATTCCCAGAGTACTGTACAATCAAGGGAGCTGTTGGGACAATTCTTTCCATTTTTCTGTGCACCTTAGAGTAACTGTCTCCTGCTGTGTAAACTTCTGCCCTAGTGCTGATGAACAGGCCAGTGCATGTAGGAGCTGAAGACAAATAAGGCAATTAGAAAATAGGTGGGGAAAATATCACAAACTGGCATTCACAGCACTGGAAAGTGGCATAAAGACAAGCATTCCAAGACAAGTTTACAAACACCCAAGCTATTTTTATGCAAAGCAAGTTGACAATGCAGGCTAGCACATAAATTATTTTATTTGGAAAATAAGGAACATTAAAAATCCACACTATATATTTGTAAGCAAGAATAGCACTACCAATAAAGCGAGCAGTTTGTATAAATTATTTGGCAGATTCTAGGTTTGACTGGTCACACCACTTCAACTATGTTGACTTCTTTAATATTTCTCTACTTTAATTAGCATAGCAGCAGCAGAATTCGAGCCTTTACCTTTCATTTCCAGTGGAAACAGGAGGCTCTGATGACTATTGAGTGAACAATACAGTCAGTAAAACAGATTTTTGTCAACGGGCTCCCCTAAGGCCCATATCACTATGTGACACTTTTCTCCAAGACTTATTCTGATTTTCTATAGTATTTATTGCTTCCGTTCACTTCTAATACATTTCATTAGCAAAAGGCGCAACCTTTTTAGAGAACATGATCCACTGGTCCCGCTGTTCCCAGTCGGTAGTGATCAGACTCTGCTGCTGTATTACCTCATTTTAAACCTGCTTCTCCTCTTTCTCTTCAGACACATTGTCTGATCTCTGGATGCTTGAACATCCAGTCCCCTGCTCTCCATACATTTCTCCTAAATCCCAGCAGGTCCTTTCTTCTCCTATTGTCCTACAAAGTGACACAACAGTCTGCCGGAGTACCACGAGAAGAGGTCTCCTTCTGTAAGCGACAGCCTTGTGCTGGCAGACATGCTGGTATTTGGACAGCCGTAGCCGAAGAGAATACTGCAAATCCCTTGCAGGGGAAGATCTGATTCAAATTCAACACTTCCTCTGTAACTACGAATAACATCACTCTACTTCATTACAGTTTTGCTGAAGTCAGAACTAAACGTGTACAGACTAGACTATATGTTTACTATACTATACTGAGTATAAGGTCACAAACTACCATCTATAAATCCACTTCAGTTAATACCTCCAGAGACTGAACTGTACCTGGATACTTAACTGTTGCTGAGAAGGGTACTCCCAATACCGAAGAATAATTTTTATACTTAGGTACTTTATAACAGTTCTCTCAGTCTGTACCTTTGTGCTAAGTGTCCATAATAAATAGAAGAAAATCATAAATAAATTTAGATGAGGGGCTTTGATCATTCAGAAGTACAGAATGATGACAAGTGTATGCATTTTCAACTGCACTTGGATTGCAACATGCCATCAAACCACCACCAGCAGCCCCACAGGCATCAGGGCCCTCAGCACACCCCCGCTCCTGGAGGTTTGGCTGCTGGGGATCAGGGCCAGCACAGCCACGGGCTGTCCCCTTCCTGACAGGGCCCTCCCAGTCAGTGGTGCAGGAGAGGCCTCAACCAGAGCTGATTCCCTGCCCCCAGGAGCAGCTTTTAGGCCGAGCCTCTGCCATTTGGTCCCCATCTGAGCTACATCTCCAGCCATATCACAGTGGCCATGGGCACTGTTGATCTGAACCCTGACCCACGGGCTGACATCCTGGCCTGGCCTCAGCCCTGCCGCACCATTTGGGACTTGCTTAGTGATGAATGGACTGTGTCTGACCCTGGTTACCCTTGCTGGGCCTGATCCTGCTCCCTCCCTGGGGGGGCAGTGGGATGGACCCTGGCTGGAGAGGCCCCTGCCCTGCCAGCCCAGGTGTCCCCCATGGCTCCTAGCACCCTGACAGCATATACTGGATTAAAACAATGACATAAAGCAGCAGCATATTACGTGGTGAATTATGACTACCATGCCATCTATGATATAGATTTTGGATGGAAAAATGGAAGTTCAAGGAGCTGCGTCCTTGAGCAATACCCATTTCATAGCCAGCGATGCTTCCAACGTGTGCACTTGGGCATAGGAATATACCACTCCACTGTGCATGCAATTCAAAAGCAGGTGTAGAGGAGCACAAAATAAAAAAAGGCTAGGCTATGATATCAGTGCATGCAGAAAAGCTAAGCTTTCTAATATCCTGGTTTATTATCTTACTTCAATACTTTCTTCTTTGGAGGGACTTGTAGTACCAAGGAAGATGAATGTGTGGCACATTAAGATCTTAAAATCACTGCAACATTAGGTTCTTCTTATTTCTTTTGTTTATTTCTCTTCTCTTTTCTCCAGATCACTGACTTTGCCACAGTTAAAAGTACTTCTGGTATAAACACAAAATTAATCAGAAGACAGTTGTTATAAATTTTAATTTTACTCTGGTCTCAGCTGATGAAAACAAGGCTAGTGAAGTTATGATATTTAAGTAATTAAATGAGTACTAATACCATGAATTGCCAAGTGTCTTTACTGAAGTGTGTGGAAGAGAGGAAGTACATAATTAACGTTAGAAAAACAATTTATGTCTTAAACTTCCTATTATGATCTTATTGCCAAGTTTATACCATTTCTGTTTCAAATGCTGTGTCAGATGTAGCGGTCTTCCATTGGCAAGTACTATATGACTGCATGCCTACACAGAAACAAATAATCTGTTTTCAGCCTTCCTGAGCAGAAACAAGTACTTCTGCAGAGTGGATTATATGAATGAAGTGATAACACAGACATCTGCTAAACTTGTTTACAAGTGCTCCAGTCCTAAGTGACAACTCAAGCTTGATACCAAACCCATCACTGCTTTTGAAAGCTGCTATTAAAGTCTGTGCAGTTCAGTGCAGTCACATTAAAGCCTTTAAAGTATTACTAAAGTCATTGAACTGACAGTGGACTAAGTCAAACTCATCTACTCTCAGGTTTACCGATGAGATGCAACTAATTCCTGAAGCAAAAACATATCATTCACCAGGAAAATAAACCAAATTCTTTAAATTTCAAGAGATTTCATATTCATTGCACAGTTTGTATAACAACAAAGTTTCTTCCATTTCCTCTCACTTTCTCCACGTGGATGAGGCAAAAAAAAAAAAAACCCAAAAACCTACTACATTTTACTTTTTTTTTTTCTAAACAGGGATTAGTGGACATTCTTTTCTCTTTTCCTCTTTAGTAATATTTACAAGGCAATAATAGACTGTGGGGTTTTATATATATGTGCATGCAGACAGACATTTCAACAGTGTACTGACAGTTATTTCATGGTGCAAGGCAAGGAGATGTATGTAACACAGTGACTGGGAAAGCTGGCTTATGGAGGAGGAGGAATTAAATAGCATCCCATGTTGGCATCATCAATCTGCAAAGTCTTTCTGCCACAGGTATTTATGGATCTGTGGATGTGAACATAAAAAAAAAAAAAAAAAAATCTGTTTTCAGGCTTGGATTTTTTTCCATAAGTAACCTTTTCTTATAGAAAGCAAAAATTCTTTGTGAAAAACTTATTTTTCTGTCAAAAACAGTTCTCTTTAAATTGTGACAAGGCATCACATATGCAAAAAGGCCTCTAAAGTTTAAAAACCTTATAACATAATACAAAATAGTGCTCTCTACATAATAGCACTGAATAAGCTCGACGCATAATTGTTTTAGACAGGAGAAATATTGTAGGAGTAAAGACCAATGTTGTACAGTAATCTCAGGCGACAATACTATCTGCTTGGGCAGTACTTTGAAGTTAAGGCTTACAGAACTTATCCTTGAGGTCACAATCAGATCATAATTTTTGCATGAAATTAGGCCCTTACATCATAATGAGAAAAAATACTGCTTCTAATGTATTTTTTCATTCAGCTGCTAACTCTGCATGGGTTTATTCTCATTGCCTCTCACTGTTTTCTTCATTCATGAAACACAGCTAATATTTCAGAAGTATTATTTCGTTAGTATTTATTTTTTCAAGTAAGAGTTTTCTTTTAAAAAAGTAATTTTCTTTCAATTAAGCCCTGCAGTCATACATTTCCCTCCCAACTTTCTGACAATGCTTGGTTCAGTGAGTTCCCATTTAACCTTTAATTCCTAGTATCAGAAGTCACTTCACAACTATGTAATCATCCTTTCAGAGTAGAAATAAATCCCATCTTCTATTAGTACTCCCATATAAAAAACAAGTGTAGGGTATGCATAGCAGCTAGAAAATAAATTTGCCTTTTAACACTCCATGATTTCAAAGAAAGCATGGCTGGAGATATTCCCCACTTGTCTGGATATACTGATTTTCCTTACCTCCATTTTTTAAAATGTTAATGTATGGCCCAACTTTTCACTCGGTGTAATGACAGTGGAGTTTTGGATATGAAATTTGTTTCTGAATTCAAACGTGAATTTCAGTAACACTGAAAATACCACCTTATTATAAAGACATATTCAGAGCTGGTGGTCAGCATAGGCAAGAAAGAGGCTCAGTGGGTCTCCCCCTC
>NW_009216931.1:404-1570 GCF_000690835.1 Fulmarus glacialis | reverse complement strand
GTATGTGGTGGCAGAGGAGCAGCGCCCCAGGCCTGCACGCACCATGCGATGCCTGAGGTCTCTGTCTCACAGCAGCCCACAGGCCTTTGAGTGCACGGGCCACAGCAGATGAGGCCCTGCTTTTCCATCCATCACCACAGCTGTTACCAGCTGTCTCTGAGCATGGCGGCGTGTGTCACTGTCTCTACGCTGTCCCTGACAGCAGGAAAACCGGATTCCATCTGTCTCTCCATTCATTCCTTTTCTTTCTCTCACCAGAAGCCTCGCTGCCCGGATCCTGCTTGCATGCTGCCCTCTGCCGCCTCGTCAAGGCAGGGTGAGGAGAGAAGAGTTTGGAAACGGGCCTGTCTGAAGCATGTTCACCAGACCGTGCCTCCGTGTGCGCCACCAAACCTGCCGATGAGGTGAATGCCTGTGACGGCAAGCCCTGCGCAGTGAGGCTGTGGGTCCGGATGCAGGGGAGGCCGAAGCAGTGGTTGTGCTTTGTGCTAGGCGGTGCAGCTCGTAGCAGAGCTGACTTGATCTATTACTGCAGTGTGCCAGGCTGGGCTGCGCTGCCAGAACTCCTGCGTGGAGCTTCCTCACGTTATCTGCCTCTAACTTGCCAGGAGGGATGCTGCTCTCATCCCGCTGCCCACCTCAGCAGCCTTGCAGAAATCCCCCCAGGAAATTCCCCTAATCTTGGCTCTCTCTGGGGACCAGTCAGCGCTGTGTGCTGAGGAGAACCGAAGCAGCCTGCAGAGCCCTCCTGTTCTGCTGCTTGTCTGTGGTTTGCTCCCCCCAAAAACCTCAGCGCTGGGGTTCACCTGTCTCGTCCTGCATCAGGGCTGTGGTCCCACCCGTCGTGGGACTGCAGGGCCACCGCCTGGGCTACCGGTCCAGGGCTGCCAGGCCTTGCCCTGCTCTGCCTCTCCTCCACGGGTCATGGTCTCTCTCCTGGCATCCCCGCGGCTCCTTGTGCCCTGAGCCCTGCCCTGCAGCTTAGCCCTGTGGAGGGTAGAGAAGCTGAGGCTCGGAGGGGAGCAGCCTTTCTTCTTCCAGGAGTCACGGCTGTGTTTTTGGAGGGGACTGTCCCCTCCTTGTCCTCCCAAAGCACCCAGACGGGTGCAGGCAGGCGGGGTGGGGCCGGGATCCCTGCCCGGGGGGGCCGGGCACCCTTCGGGGGG
>NW_009216931.1:0-215 GCF_000690835.1 Fulmarus glacialis | reverse complement strand
GGGTGGAGCCGGGATCCCTGCCCGGGGAGGCCGGCCACACTGCGGGGAGCAGCCCCATGGGTGGCTCAGTTGAAGGGACACGCGTGTCCTGCAGCCACCCCACCTGTGGGTCCTGGGCGGGCACCCTGGGCCCTGCTCAGCGCCAGGGCCGTGCCCACGAGAGGGAGCTCCTGCTCCACCCAGGCAGGCAGTGGGACCCCCCCACCCACACCGAG
>NW_009216930.1:0-5849 GCF_000690835.1 Fulmarus glacialis | reverse complement strand
GAGGCGGGTCATGTTCCCACCGGGCGCGCACACGTACAGCATCGCTTTAGCCTGTGGGCACGGGAAATGAGTCCCACGCACCCACGACCCGCTTCCATCGTCTCACGTGTCCCTGAGATAAGAGGCATGACCACACGGCTGCAGGCAGACGCGGGCTTGCTTTACTCACACCCAGGCAGCGCCTGATGTGAACCTACTCTTCTACAGAACTTGCAAAACTGCGTCAGTAGCGCACCAGCTTCAAGGTAACACGCCCCGCGGGGTTTATCATCCAGGCACAGTAGAGGGCATGCAGTTTCAGCAGGCTGGGAAAGGACACAGCCCTGCCGTAAACATACCCTCTCAGCCAATGCTTATACAGCAGTTACAAAGCCTAGCAACTTCCCACTACAAGCATTCAGTGCTAAACCACATTTTTTCTCTCTCCTCCCATAATTTACAACCACAGAGCAGCAAAATGCAGGGCTCATGTAGGACACCTAACGTAGCTTACAAAATCGTTCCTCCAACCAACACACTCCTTTTGTAAGGTGCAATCAAAACAATCTCTCACACCCAGAATTAGGGTGGGTTTTTTTTCCTTCATCCTGTAAAGTTTTGCCTTTTGAAATACAGATGGTGGGAGTGGCTTGTCCTGCCTCTTACAGCACCTGTAATGAGCCTGTTTTCAACTGGATATCTCTCTATCTTACTTTTCTAGTTCAGGCCAAGCTCAGGTTCCTATCGCTACAAGGCGCTCATCCTTCAGCTGTTTCTGCATGACATCCTCACTAGCATTTGCTTCTCTGACAAATCTTAGGTCTCATCTTGCTTTCCTCCACCTTTGCTGGACCAGGCACCAGGCCCCCTCCCATAGCCTCAATAACAACTGAGATGGAGCTGTTCTAATATTTAGCTTAGGATACAGAACAGTGTTGACAGACAGAAAGCTATAGGGCTAATGTTGACTCATAGCACAGAAACTGAGTTGCCAGGCAGAATAACCAAGACGGTCACAAAAGAGCTCTCCGAAAGTCGTAACAAGGCAAGGACCATTTAATGCCTGAAGTAGAATATAGAGAAGGAGTTGTGGGGGTTTTTTGTTCTAGATCATACAATGTGCAAAATTTGCATCTAGTGAGATGCAAGGTAGCAAGTTAAATCATCTCACAGTGGATTGTACCAGAAGTTAGGTGCAGCTTATGCACTAATTTTCTTGTTTGCTTTGTGCAGAGTCAGCCATTTAAATAGGCAGGCTGAGTTGCACTGGCTCATTTTGCCTGCAGATGAATAGCATTCAGCAAAACAGCTCAGGACAGGAACCTCTGCTAACAGTTATTTGCACATTGCTACCCGTTTTAGTTTAGCTACACTCTCCCTCAGCAGTACCTTCTTTCTTCTTGTCTTCTTTCTGTACCTATTTTAACAAGAGCTTACAACACGGAAGGGACACAGAACATATTAGCTTGCCCACACTGGGAAAATTCTTGCCCAAAAATAAACTGGATATATGCAAGAACTGGAAATACACAAGAGTCCGATAGCCTTCCTCAGTGATAGGCCAAGACTGATGCTCACTTTTTGTGACTGTAAAAGCCCTCAAGGATATTTGACAGATAAAAATCAGGCACCTGTATTAAAAATTACATTATTTGAATTGTTAGCAAATAAGAAATCCAATGGGATACTGAGGATGAAGCCAGATACTTCATACAGATACCACATTAGGGGGTTTCAACACTAAAACTATCCTTAGATGAGATGTGGTGCATGACCGCCTGAGGGCACTTACTTCGCTTCAAATCTCACAGGGTAACTACCATAAGTTCTGTTTTGCATGCAAGCAAGCTGGGTGCACTGGGTTACTGTCCCTCAGCTGAAGGAAGAGAGTTTTCTTGCTGGAAGCCAATCCCAGGCCCACCTCCACTCCAGAGAGCAGAGTCCTGGCCCAGCAGCAGCAGGTTCTCAGCTGGAAACAGCCACTCAGCAGTGGCTTAGGACATCTCATAAAACCAAGGATGTTTTCGTGTTTTCAACTGCTTCTCCAAAGATAGTGTAGACAAACCACCTTGCAACCCAAGCCTTCTGAATTGGTCATCCCTAGGATGAAATGCAGCAACAGAGAGGCATTGGTGCTGCAGAGAAAAAAAAGGCAACCTGGAATGTAGGCCATGACCAGAATTTAAGTTACCTGGTGATCTTGCGTCCATCAAGAGCAAATACTTCAGTTTAATGGCCCATTTTTAAGTTCCCTGTAATGCTGACTGTGACTCATTGGCAAGGCAGGTTATGGGTACATTAGTCACAAATCTGAGCTTCAACTGACTCTCATCTATCCTTCACACCTCAAGCCTGAGCTCCAGAGCACATGGCTCAGTCTGTGCTTGTTTCCCCACCAGCTCACTCCTTCCTGAACTCCATTAGCCAGAGCTTTCCCAGTGACTACTAGCCTTAGCATGTTTAGGCTACCCTCAAGCCTGTTTTCCTCAGCATTAACTTCAGTTGCCTCCTTAAGACCTGGAACAAAAGAACATTACAGCAGTTGTTTCTTTTTAAAAAGAGAACATAACTTTATTAGAAGTCTCATCACTCATAGGAGTTTCCAGAAGAGCACAGTGACTCTGGCAAGAGTTCATACCTCCTGACGCCAGGCCCCCAGAGCCATGCTGGCAAGGTATCAGGAGTGCAAGGCTCCTTTTTTCCTAAACATATTAGCCTGCTAACTTGCCTGGATTCACACCTGCAATGCATTCAGAGGGCATGTCAAAAGTTAGGTTATTTCACTTCACGTCATGTCATTTTTTAATCTCTGCATACACCCTATTCTAACCCCCAGCCAAGGCAGATATCTGCACTGAACAGCACTGAAGTTAGTGAGATAAGAGGCATGGAGGAGCTAGTAAGTCTGCATCCCCACAGCAGCTGTACTCCCACTGCTCCCCTCCTTCACCTTGGCAGCAGGGGTGACACCTCACTTGAGCAAGAGCCACACAGGCTGTTTAAGGGGCTCGTTAGCTCCATGAAGAAGCTCTTCTAAACAAGGTCTTTGAAAGCAGGAAGGAAAGGCAGCCAGCCTTGCTAAGCCTGAGGGCAACACAAGGCCATTTGTTCCTCAGCTGTAAGCGAGGCTTTTATGGGAGAGTAAATCTGAACTGCAGCCTTAAACAGAGGGAAATTCACATTAAAACCCCAGGGGAAACATCAGAACACAATTCTGAGAGGTAAAGAAAACAAGAGAACTGGTCCATACTCCAAGACCTGCTGGTATGGAGCAAATGTTACACTGAGATCTGCCTAAACATTACTGTCACCCCTGAAAATACAGTCACTTATTAGACTCGTTAGCCATGCATTCAGCTTAAAGTGGCTTGTAAATGAGCCAACCCCAGAACAGAAAGAGCATCCAGAGAGGGCTGTTCTCTGTCATCCCTCACCCACAAAATGCCTGATTTTTTTTTAAAGCAATCCAAGGCTAGGTGAACACCTGCTTATGGAGTTTATTGGCATAAGTCTAATTCTTGACTCTTGTTTGCAAGGGAGTTTGCAAGGCCCTGACTCAATCCCAGTGAAGTCACACTGCTCTAAGATCTGTATCTGCTTGAATGCAAGTATTTAAAAAAAAAAAAAAAAAGAAATGTATCGTTAAAAACAATGAGGTAAAACATTGCCTCACCTCAAGTACCATCACTTCACACACTCAAAGGACAATTCCACTATACCCCTGCAAGCACTTGAATCCTATTCAGAGGCTTTCATCCAAGTACTTAGTCAAGTGTGTTGTCCAACTCCAGGATTAAGGGAGAGTGAGGCTCAGTAAATCTTTGCTAGGTCACACCCCTACCCGGTCCCACTGGCAGGAGATGGGATTTTTCAGATTTGATTTTCCAGCTCTACACTGTAAAATAATTCTACCTCCAAAATGATTACAGAACATACAGACTGCGCCATTACTGGTTGCAGACTGAATAGGTCTGGCATTGCCACCCTCCTTGAGACTGTACCATTGCTGGAGAAGTCAGGGAATCAGAGTTCAGTAGACATGCCAAGTTCCTCAGATTTCCACTCAAACCCCTCTTCTGTCAGCTTTCCCATGTTCCTAGCACTGATTCATCTCCTCCAAGGGGTAGCAGACCAGTGCCAAAAAGTCAATTCCACATCACTTTTAGGAGTTCTCTTCACAGGAATAGGCTTCAGTAGGCAGGACGCTAGCCCAGGGGATTGTCATCCACAATCCGTTAATGAGCTGTCAAGTGTCCGTTAGTTTTCACAGGTGCATTCATACTCCTCCGGCTTGTCCAGGAACGGTATTTTTTCAACATTTTCCTCCTGACAAAGTGGCAGATCTCAACCATGAACCCCAAAGATACAATGTACATGGCCAGGCCTCCAGCCTTGAGGAGCCAGCTGGGATCAGGGGATGTCACCATCGCATACATGATCAAAGCTCCTCCCCCGATTCGCAGCACCAGGAAGAGGAGCACAAAGAAGAAATCCACCACCTCTCCCAGGAAAGTGTGGTAATACCCCATTTCCCGCAGAAACCAGCGGGTCTGGAGCAGTGGGTTGGTGATCTCGCTGACAAATACAACAGCATTGACTTCTGTAGCAGACTTCCCAAGCCCCAGCACCATGATCATGCCACAGATGCTCAGCGTGTGATGGAACAGCATTAGGTCCCCCTCTGTCTGGAAATACAGGCACCAGCCCAGGTCAAAGATAAAGTAACCCAAGGTCAGGGACAGCGCGTGGATCTGAAGAGATGTGTTTGGTGAACCTGAAATGAAAGATGTACATAAGCCTCGGGTCTTAGTTAAGACATTCTTCTACAATACGGAGCAATACAGGTTGTGAGTACGCCTCTTTCCTCCTTAGTTTCCAGCCTTATCCTATGGGCCAAGTGCCAGGCTGGAAGCTTGGATGCCTGGTTCTGCTCTCCCTTCACACTTCAGCCTACCCAGCAGACCCAGTCAGGCCATCCCATCCTGCCACACTTCTGTTTCTCTTTTTCTCTCCACCCTTCTAGAAAGCAGGGATGGAAAGGCTGACCCCCATCAGCAGAACTATTTGAGATTTAATGACAGAAAACAGCAAACAAAACCCCACAGCCAAATGCCAGGAGTTATTATACCCTTAAAGATGCAAACAGCAGTTAGTCTATTCTCAACACATTGCTACACCTAATGCTGCAATAACCTCAAGCTGCCAACCTGAAAACTTTCAATATGTACATGGATAAAACAAAACAAAACAAACAAACAAAAAAGATTAACAGTAAAAAGTGGCAAGGGCTGGAGAAGAAGCAAGGGAGTTTAACAAAATGCTGCCCCAAACATGCCCTAAAAACATACACCTAAGAGACAGCAAAAGCAATCAGCCCCCTACTTCACCTGTAACCAGAGGTGTCCACACTGCGTCACAAGGACGTGTGTCAGGGTAAGACTCCAAACATACCTGCATGGGTCAGAGGCCAGGGGCCATCCAAGAGAGCAACGTAACCTGAGAGGCAGGTGACAATCACCCCATGCAGCAGGGTGACCAAGCGACAGCTCCACTCGTAGGAACGGTGCTTGTTCCAGTAGCAGAAGCAGGCGTACAGAAACAGCCAGGCAACAAGGCTGCAGGTTACCTCGAGAACGATGGAAACCATCCGGCTGAACAGAGAGTGAGGACGTTACGAGCACAGCAGCCCTGTCAGCAAGGGGTGTTCATCCAGGCCATCTGCCTCGGTATCCACCCCAGCCCACTCGCGGAAACGTCAGGGGAAAAAAACAAGCAAGCAAACCCAGAACACCAAAACATACGCGAGCAACCCAACCCAACCAAACAAAACAACCCCACCAAAACATGCCTTGTACCCTCCCCGTGAGCAT